>NC_056745.1:96186076-96393576 GCF_019279795.1 Protopterus annectens | reverse complement strand
GACATATGGGTTTACATCTAAGCTGGTGAGCTTTTCTATGATGCCCGAGTGGGGTATTGTGTCGAAAGCTTTTGCTAGGTCAAGGTAGGCTGTGTAAACTGCCTTACCCTCATCAATGGCCTTAGTGACTGTTTCGAAAAAGTTGACCAAGTTCAAGAGGCAGGATCTGCCCTTGACAAAGCCAAATTGGGTAGGATCCAGTGTCTGTAGGTCCCCAATGTCTTTATTTATGAGTTCCATTATGATCCTCTCCATAGCTTTGCAGACAAGGCTCGTCAAGCTTATGGGGCGGTAATTTCCAGGGTCCGTAGAAGCACCGCCTTTGTGGAGTGGGACCACAGTTGCCATACGCCATTCTTTGGGTACGTATCCTGTAGTAAGGCTAAGATTAAACAGCAGCCTTATGTGTGGGTTTAGTTCCTCATTGAGTTCATGTAGCACACAGCCGGGGACACCGTCCAGTCCCATTGATGCTGTGTTTTTTGCTTTAGAGAGAGCAGCTCTCACCTGGGCATCTGAGATGTACAACACATTTCTCTAATATCTCCTCCAGCCTACTTGACATTAATTACATTAGCACTCTGAAACAAAAGCAAACAGCACATGCTCCACCATTATCCAAAATCATCTACAAACTCAAGCCCAAATATACAGTAAGTGGTTCTTCAATAGCCATATTGTTAACTGGACAATAATACTGATAAGGTATATACATTCCAATCCTGGATCTAATCACTGAATCCCAGACCCCATCAAATCAGCTTTCAGACATCTCATATCAGTGGCAGGCTACCTATCCAACCACCTAGGACTTAAATACTATATAGTAACTTAAGAAGTCTCTACAACAAAATCACAGAAGTTCATGCCTGTATACCCACTACTCCCTGATCACATCATAGCCACAGAAATATTTGGCTAACTCTGTTCCATTGCTGGGGATAAGGTTCCCTAGGAATCAGGCAACATTTTCAGCTGGACCATGGAATGACATATTGATTCCTCAAATCATTCTTCTTCCATCAACAAAAAAAGACAGCTTTTTAAGGAGCCTTTGCTACCACAAGAGGCTGGTAGTTTGTCTCAGCTGCAGGTGGGTGAATGTGCTATATCTAATTCATCAGACCACTCATCATGTTCTGCAGATCCTCTGGTGTAGCCTGTACAGCTACCAAGGATTATGGGTTAGACGTGTCCTGTCTGCCTGTTGGGAGTCCCCCTAACTGCCAGGGGAGAGCCACTCTTGCTGGTCATGGGAGAAGGGACAGGGAATGTCCCTTTGCTCAGCTGGAATGTTATGCCTATATCTAGAGAAGTTGTTATTGGTAATTCTGGGTCTGTTTTTTCAGAAATGGCTGTCAAAAAAAACAGAAGACTAAGTGTATGTCCTCTCCTGTATTAATTACTGTGGACAGGAGTAATTTATTAGGCTTAGCTCAGGGTCTAGTGCAAGCTTCTTGACCCTTCTTTTAAAGCTCATTCTTGTTAGGGGAAAAAAGTGTCCTTTTTCCCCTGAAGAGGTTCAGGCAATTGCACTTGTGGGTGAACATGAAGGGACAGATACTGGTTTATTTCCACATATTTATGATTCATATTCTGAGGAGAGTGTGGTATCTGATAGTCCATGTGAAAGATTCTCTTTCTCTGAGTCCATTTCCCAGATTAATTAATTCTCTCAGTGGGAATGACAATGAGGTCCCTTAATTCCTCAGAAAATATTATGAATTGTTACAAGTGGAATTTCCAGGACCTTCACCTGTTCGCTCCAGTCCTTTCTATCTTGAGAAATGTTTTTCTACAGCCCATAATTTCCTTGATAGTTAGACTGCTACTCCTAAAAAGCAGATAGAACAAATAACGTTCTTCAGTCTTTTAGGTTTTTCTCCACTAATCCCAGACCTGAACCAGCAGCTATTGCTTTAGTGAATCGAGCTGCTGCTAAATATTTTAATACTAATCCCTCTCCTTTTGACAAGGATGGGCAGGCTTTTGACACGTTTAGGGAAATTGTATGATTCTGCAACTTCAATATTTAGTATTATTATTTGTCAGACTCACATGTTGAAGTTTATCCTGGCTTTTGTGAAAGCACAATGAGCGTTTTGGCAGTAGTTTCTTTATGTGAGGAAAATACTGCTTTGTGTAATTTGATTTGTTCTGTTTTGCAAGCCAACTTTCATTGTTTAAAATGTGCCTATAACTCTGGGTGTCACTGAAACTGTGTTAAGGAGGATTGCCTGGCTGCCTTCTCAGAACCTTACAGGGAATGTTAAAATTAAAAGTTAGAATTGTGTCTTCTACAGAGATCTAGCTTTTGGGGCCTTCTGCTGCAGAAGTAATCAAAAAGTGTGATGATAGTGGAAAGGGGATTCAGGCAATCTCTCAGATTGTTCAGCCCTACCAAAGATCAGAAATACTCCTCCCAGGTTATAATATGCTCAGACTACAAAGAACCGGGTCTATATTACAAACTTGAAGTTACTGAACTTTGAATACGATATGGTCAACACCATATCATCGAAGTTTAGTAACATCGAATTTGTAATAAAAAAATAAAAAAATGAAAGGAATGAAAACTAATTGCTGTAAGCATGGGGGCAAGCCCCCATGCACCCCCCACCCCCCAGCTACTTAAATATACCAACTCCGAGTTCGTGCTACAGTGTAGGAAATGGAAATTTTCCATTTCCACACTGTAGTGCACTGAAGTGCAATCTCGGAGTTGGTATATTTAAGTAGCAGGGGATGTGGGGGGTGCAGGGGGTCTTGCCCCCCCTGCCTACACCATTTAGTTTTTTTTTTTTGTTGTTTTAATTTTTTGTCCGAACATTTGATGTTTTAACAGTTCGATTACTAAAGGTCGACCTTTAGTGATTTGAACTGTTAAATATTTGATGTTCCAATATAGACCCCAAATAACCATACCTATCAACTTCTTAGCACAAGAAATTTGGACAAAGCCAAAAATTATGGGGGGGGGGCAAAAATAGGGGCAGATTTTAAATATTACTTGTATACACTTAGAAAGTTGATATAATAACAGGTACTGCATTAGCATGTATCTTCAGAATAACATGAAGTCTAAACCTCAAATGGTCTGTCATTATTTAGTAATTTTAGTCTTCAATGATTTGCCAGAAGACCACAAATTCAATAACGGACCAAAGATTGAAGGCAACAATCCGGACATTCTGCAAAATTCTTGACAGTTGATAGATATGGATAGAACCAACAAAAAGCAGCTGGAGTTGTCATTTTCTACGGAAATATTTTAAATCTCTTAACTTACCATGATACTATGCCCACTTTCAAAACCACTGCAGTTATCATCTCATTCCTCATATTGAATGCTCACAAATCTCTCTCCATCTTAGGTCTATATATACCAACTGGTAACAATATTCCCATCCTGGAAGAGATCCTCTAATGGATCTTGGACAACATAAGACAACTGGAAACCATCTTGCTAAGAGACATTAACATAGACTGGCAAAAGATAGCCCTACAAAACCCAACAAATTCAATTCAGCCATATGGATTTTCTCAAATGATCAAGACTCTAACTAGACTTGACAAGGCCACATCTAAATAATCCACCCTAGACTGGATTCTCACATCCACTCCAAACAATGTTGCCACAAATGGCACCCTACCTGATAGCCTAAATGACTACCAGCTGAGTTACATAATTAGACATACCAAGCAGCCCCACAAGGTTCATCACTATAACACAGCCAGAAGTCTCATTAAGTTCAATAAAGAAAACTTTTACTTCTAGCCTACTCCAGATCAGTTAGGTTCCACCTAAAACTCTTTCCCTTGATGAAGCAGCAGCTGACACATTTAATACAATATTTCTAATTTCCTAGCAGGACAAGCAGCATTACAAATCAAAAGAGTTAAAACAAACCAGCCCCTTGGTTAACTATTTTTTTTTATTTTATTTATTTATTTAACATTTGTTAACAATGAAAGTCCGACTTGGAACAAAGCCAATTTTCACCAGAGGCCCGGGGAGAAACACACCAGATGTCTTTGTAAACATGGGAGGAAACTGGAGCACCACGTGCAAGTTAGAGATTAAGCCAGAAAGTCAAGGCTACAAACCAAGTCTTAGATATCCCCTTGGCAATATAGGCAGTTAAGGAACCATGGCAAACAATGCATAAAATGGGAAAAATTAGCTTATTACAGGAATGCCCAAAATTCATCATCAAAGAATCCAAAAAACTTCTGAAAATCTATAACTACATTGCTCAGTCTTGGAAAATCAACCTGATCCAATGCGCCACAACCAGTAACTCCCAAAGTATTACTTCAAAATTTAGCTATCACTTTATATGTACAGTAACCTTCCTCCTGTAAAAGAAAGCTACTACAAATCCAGCCATCTCCCTCCTATTATTGAAGCTACAACAAACCTACACAATCACTCCAGTGCCAAAACCAACACTTGAAAAATACCTACGCACCCTCAAGACAACAACCACTACTCCTGACCAACTTCCACCTAAATACCTCTGACTTAACTGCAAATGGCCTGCATATCATGTCTTGATTCTAATAAAACACTCTATCCGAGAAAAATATATATCCCCACCTTATGGAAAAAATTATGTATAATACTCCTCCATAAAGACGTTTCATTAAAAAAGCTCACAAACTATAGATCCATCAACATTTTCTCACCCTTATCCAAAATCATTAAAGATACATTCACTCTCAACATACTACATATATTACTTCATATAACCTCCTCTGCCCATCACAGGATGGTTTCAGACTCAATCACAGTACAACCACTGCCATTTTAAGGTTCACAGATATAATAAATCACAATAGAAATGCAGGGTTTCTAACCTCAGTCCTATTTCATAGATATCACAGATATGCTGCTATTGTTTCAATTTTACTTTGAAAATATTACCTTCATATTGTTCCTTGTCTTCCTTGTCTCCTGTTCTGGATGGGTGTGGGTCACTCTGTCCTACTTTATTTACTAATTGCTACTTATTAAACTTCTACTGTGATATTTTATTAATTTTTCTCAGTCTATATATGCAACTGTTTCCTGCAATGAGAATGAAGCATTGTCATTTTGTTCAGCTACACTGCTGTGTAGTTCTGAATGACAATAAAGTTTTCATTGACTTGACTTGACTTTAATTTCTGGATCTATCCAATGAATTTGACCATCAATCATCAAATTCTCCTAAATAAACTCTCTTCATCCTTACTTAAGAATTCTTAGTTATCTCACTAGTAGGTCCCAAGCAGTGAAATGGCAAGATGATTTTTCCTGTTTCCTTCCTGTATCCATTGGAATCCCAAAAGGCTCCATCCTGTTTAACTTTTTTATCACTGACCTAAATACAGCAGACAAAGAAGCCATCATAGTACAACACGCTGATGATTCCACTCTATTATGTTCTGCTAAAATACTACCCATGCTCCAGACACTCACCAAGAAATCCTTCTCCTCCATAGAATCTTGGCTTGACAATTCACAACTCCTTCTGAATACAAAAAATCAAAACAAAACAAACAAATAAATAAAAATTACAGCAACAACCGCAGACCTTAACCAGTCCCCAAGTCCACAGAATTCAATTAAACATAAGATTCCAAGCAGACAGGTGGACCCAGAAAAAGCCAAATAATCCAGCACTGGAAAGTATGTCTGACGTTTATTCAAGGTACATAAGCACTTTCGCAGTTACACGGCTTCCTCAGATGTAATTCACCAAACAAGTAACACTCTTTAAATACTCTAACCTTCACGAATTAATGTCACATGATCATTTAAAGAGTGAATTTTAAACAGACACTCTCCTAAAAATACATTATATAAAACAGTCCATATATAATATAATTAAAACATTTAAAACATATAAATTAAAAGACTGAATAACATTTACATAAACTATTATAAAGAGAAGCAAACAATATACTATTTATAATAAATCAGCATTTAGATCTTATATATATGCAAATGTGTGTATTATTCACCTAAAAACAGGTCTGGCTTTCAGCTTCAGCCTGATAGACACTCTTATTTAAACCATGTCCATAATCACCCCTTAGTCTAATAATCCACTTAGCTTCCAATTGTTCAGTCATGTTCCTTATATTTCCCCCACTGATATTAACATAAATTCTACCTATAGCCATAAATATGAAACTATGTGTGTTATCAGTTTCCTGAACATGCTTTGATAAACTGCTAACACTGCTGCATCTACTAATCTGATAATTGTGTTCCTTTAGTCTATCTTGTAGTGCTCTATCTGTCTTTCACACATAAAATCGGTGACATAGTGTACAGTATGCTAAATAAACAATAAGAACAGATTCACATGTAGCATGTATGCTGAATGTATACATTTTCCCTTGGTCTGGATGTAAAAAGTACCACTGGTATCTGTATATCTACATGCCACACAATGACCACATGGCATTGTGCCCTTAACATTGCTCTTTTCAATTTTTCTTTTAGGGTAACATAATTTCCTTTTCAACGGCTTCATGTTCTTATATAGGAACCTAGGTTTGGACTTTACTATCCCTTTAATTTCTTCATCAGTTGTCAAAATATTCCAATGCTTTTTAATAACATCCATGTACAGTTTCATATCATTTGAATAAAACATGGGAACGTTTAACTTTTTTACCCTCTTATCTCTATCATTATCATTTATATATTTTTCTGAAAAATATGGTTTGGCTTTACTAGTCCTTAACTTCCTGACTTCTTAAATATTACTAGTAATTTAATTCCTGCCATAACCTCTATCAGAAAATGCCTTTACTAAGTTTTCAGTTTGACCAAGAAAATCTTGATCACTCATTTGAAGCTCTAAAAGCCTGGCTTTTAACTGCATTTTTAAAAATGAATGGTGGATGCATACTGTCCCTAAATAATAAATGATTGCAGTAGCATGGATTTCTATATAACTGTATCAACAAGGTGCCAGTGCTTTCAAGTATAACCTTAACATCTAAATAATTAATGTTATCATCTGAGATCATAAATGAAAAATGTCACAATTTTTATGTGTGAAAGACAGATAGTACAATAAAAGATAGAATAAAGGAACACACTTATCAGATTAGTAGACGCAGCAGTGTTAGCGCTTTATCTAAGCATGCTCAGGAAACTGATAACACACATAGTTTCATGTTTATGGCTATAGGTAGAATTTATGTTAATATCAGTGGGGGAGATATAAGGAACATGACTGAACAACTGGAAGCTAAGTGGATTATTACACTAAGCGCTGATTGTGGACATGGTTTAAATGATAGAGTGCCTATCAGACCGAAGCTGAAAGCCAAACCTCTTTTTAAGTGAATAACATCCACATTTGCATATATATATATATATATATATATATATATATATATATATATATATATATAAGATCTAAATGTTGATTTATTATAAATAGTATATTGTTTGTTTCTCTTTATACTATTTTAAGTAAATGTTATTCAGTATTTTAATCTATATGTTTTAAATGTTTTAATTATATTATATATGGACTGTTTTATATAATTTTTTTTAGGAGAGTGTCTGTTTAAAAATCACTCTTTAAATGATAATGTGACTAATTAATTTGTGAAGGTTAGAGTATTTAAAGAGTGTTACTTGTTTGTTGAATTACATCTGAAGAAACCGTGTAACTGCGAAAGCGCTTATGTACCTTGAATAAACGTCACACATACTTTACAGTGCTAGATTATTTTACTTTTTCTGGGTCCACCTGTCTGCTTGGAATAAATAAATAATATACTGCTATTCACCCCCTACTCACTCTTCTCCCAAAAAATGCCTTTGATATATTGTCATCCAACAAGATGAATATAGTGCTGGTATCCCACACCAAACTACAAGATGGAATTATAGACAACTAACTGATATTTGATCTCCACCATCAGCAAACCACAAAGAAGACACACCAAAAGCTAGGCTACCTCTTCAGAGTAAAACAGTACCTTACTGACTGCTAGACAAAACATGGCCACATCTTTTCTACTCCCCACCCAATTACATGTATATCCTATCCTAACCTATCTCAACTCCTCTCTATCAGCCAGACTAGAACAATTCTACAATACAGTAGCCAAATCCGCAACCAACCAAACAACAGCATAGATTACATCACTTACTGTCTCTAAAACAACTAAACTGGCTTGAGCTAAATAATTCTCCATTGTACTCACAATTAATTACAACCTTCAGACTACTGAAGAACCCTAAAAAATGTGTATTTCTTCATTCCATCATTCTGCCTCATACTTCTATGAGACCTGTATGCTCCAATGACAAATCATTACTCTCCATAACTAAACCTAATAACAGTGCCCCTGTATTCACATTGCATTGCTAATAGCTGGAATACTATCCCACTCCACTTAAGATCAACCTGCAACCTCAAAGACGTTAAATGTCAACTGAAGCAACACCTGATAGATAAATGGCTCTGCACCTGCATCAGCTCTGATTAAACTGGTAGTATTATAGCTATCTGAATTCTTGCCATAGCTCTCTGCTACACAAAGCTTCTTCTTCTTCTTTTTCTATTGGCTGTTCCCGTTAGGGGTCGCCACAGCGGATCATCTGTTTCCATTTCTTCCTGTCCTCTGCATCTTGCTCGGTCACACCAACCACCTGCATGTCCTCCCTAACCACATCCATAAACCTTGTCTTAGGCCTTCCTCTTTTCCTGTTACCTGGCAGCTCCATCCTTAACATCCTTTTCCCAATATACCCAGCATCCGTCCTCAGCACATGTCCAAGCCAATGCAATCTCGCCTCTCTGGCTTTGTCTCCAAACCGTCCAACCTGAGATGACCTTCTAATATACTGATTCCTAATCTTGTCCAGCCTCATCACACCCAGTGCAAATCTTAACATCTTTAACTCTGCCACATCCTGATCTGACTCTTGCCTTTTTGTCAATGCCACTTTTTCCAACCCATATAACATAGCTGGTCTCACTACCCTCTTGCCCTCTTGTAGACCTTCCTTTTCATTATTACTGGTACCCGTCTGTCACAAATCACTCCTGACACTCTTCTCCACCCACTCCATCCTGCCTGTACTCTCTTCTTCACCTCTCTTCCACACTCACCATTATCCTGAACTATTGATCCCAAGTATTTAAACTCATCCATCTTCACCACCTCTACTTCCTGCATCCTCACCATTCCTCTATCCTCCCTCTCATTCACACATATATATTCTGTCTTAGTCCTGCTGACCTTCATTCCTCTCCTTTCTAGAGCAAATCTCCACCTCTCCAGGGTCTCCTCAACCTGGTCCCTACTCTCACTACAGATCACAATGTCATCTGCAAACATCATAGTCCATGGGGCCTCCTGTCTGATCTCGTCTGTCAACCTGTCTATAACCACTGCAAATAAGAAAGGGCTCACTATTATCACAACTATACCCTATTCTATCATCTCATCTTCTTTATCTTAATTGTGTCTCCTCCCATTCTTCCTTTCTTTGGGCTGCTGTAACTCTTTATTTTATCTTCCTATGTCTAATTTTTCAGCAAGTCTGTATAGTAACATATAGTCTTAAGTAAAACCTGACAATCTATGCATACTGATGATATTGCACTGGATATATCTCCCTCTGTTTAAAAAGAAATATTCACGTACAACCCGTGTAACTGTCATTTTTAATCAAAACTGTATGTAAAGGATGTAATTGGTGCCACAGATGTCTGAATGATGGAACTGCTACCCATGAATGAAATTGACTGTAAATGATAAAACTATGCAAATTATGTCTGCAATTTCTGTATAATGAAGCTTTTTTCCCCAGGCTTCCACAGATTAAGGGCACTACTCAGTTAGACTTTCCTGGTGCACAAATACTAATAAATACATAAATAAATTAAAGCAAGAATTTATTACATAATAAGTTTTGTGACTGTGCACTTATTATGGGGAAACTTAAAAGATGGTTATAGGAAAAAAGTATGGGGAAATGCTTGGTGAGTATTTATTATTATTATTATTATTATTATTATATTGTTCTTTTCTGCTTTTAGCATTACCTTGAAATTGTAAATTTGTGTGTGTGTGTGTGTGTGTGTGTGTGTGTGTCTGTGTGTGTGTGTGTGTATGCACATTTTGTTTAATAAAGTTTCCCCGCTCTTTATTTATTTTTTTTCAATATGTGCCATGGGACCTTTTACATCCACTGGAATTCCCACCAGCTCAGGCAGATGGAACCTTGGTTCACCATACCTCCTGAAGGATGGCACACTCAGGAGTGCAGCGCCCCCTAATGCTGTGCTACAGTGACAGCAACTGAAAATGAATCCTATCACATGGGCTGGGATAAGAATGGAGATCGCATAATTCTGATATTCCATCACCAAAGGTTAGTGTGCTACTGTTTGAGCCACTGACACTAAGCATCATTTTTATAGGTTGGGTGCAAACACAAAATTATAGAAGGATACATCAAAGAAGCCGACAGTGTTGTGTGTTAAACATGAGATCAGGATAATAGCTTTAATACAGAAAGCTTAGCTAGCGCTGTTGCATGAAAACTAAAGGAGCTTTTGTGTTAAAACAACTTACAAATGTGAGATCTGCTGGGATATAAGTATACATTTGAGGTCAAAACACTTGTATTTGCTCAACAGACATTGCTGAGATCATGTGCAATGCTGCCCTTAGCACAAGTCTGTGCTAAAACACCTTGTTTATAACAGACAAAAACATAGGAAAAAAAGCTCTGTAGAGCTCAACTGCAAATAACAACATAATTTCTCCTCCTGAATAGCAATCACCTAGAAGCCACTCTTGCCTTAACTTCTACCACCAGAGAAATTGACAGTATAATTAATTTCCAGCAAGGTCACTAATGCAGTTAAAGCTTAGAGCAGCAATGGCTGTATATTCAGTATTAAGTAGAAAGCAGATAAAAACAACATAAATGTAACTTAGCCCAGTTGTTATTGGCTGCAGTACAAGTCAATCTAGTATAAAATGTCACAATTAAAGGAGTCCTTAGCTCAGCTTGTAAATGTGTGTTTCAGCAGTGACTCCTATATTTTGGGAGATTTTTTCCCTTTGTATTTGGGTTTGTGGGGAGTACAGGAGGCCAGCTCCCTGCAAAATACACTTGCATCTATCTATTTATTGATTGAGTGATTGATTGATTTACAGCCAGTTGTTTACAGAGAGTTGGTTCCTCAAAGAGTTGTAACTTGATGAATCTTACAAAAGCCTTAAAAATATAAATGTTAACAACATAGTTGACCATTATCAAAGAATTTATATGTACAATACTTAACTGATTAAAACAACAAACTCTACAAATTATACCATTTTCAGATAAATTGAAAAAGGATATTCTAACCCCTGACTTAACATATCACATAATTTCAAATATATCTTTGTACACTCATTTATCTGTTAAATATTCACATTAAAGGTTCACTACCTGGGAGGTCATTGCCAAGCTATTTTTTTTCTTTTTAGCCACAGCTATAAAATCATATCACCACCTATCCTAATTTCTGGGTTTCTGATTTTGTTCTAGAATTTGTCATAATTTGTTTTCATACATATGGCAATCTTTTGTAACCTTGCCAACACAAAATGTCCAGGTTTTAAAGTTGACTTCAAGTGTTAGAAATATGTTTTTTTTATTCAGTATTTGGGTGCCTTGACATCTGTACAGATTTTGGGCGTGGTACAAAGAAGCCAGAACTGCTGTCATTGGAGTTAATTATGTCAAATGATTGTTTTACAAGCAGTGCAGAGCCAGTCTAAAAACAAGTCTTGGCTTTTGGGCATTCTATCACCATGAATGCAACCTGCCAGTATCACTTTATGTTACTGACAATTATCAGCCTTAATCTGAATTCAGTCTTTACAGGATGTTCACCTTATAATGGTAAATATCAGAAGTGGAATAATGTTGCATTTGTTCCACTCACTCAATACACAGATAATGGTGGATAACACTAAGACAGAATAAAAGAAAGAAAGAGCGATGCATAAATAATGTTTGTAAGAAAGAACTGCCAGTATTATGAAAACATCTAATTTCATACATCAAAATTTTATTTATTTTACATTTGTTAACCGGGTTAGTCCAGCTGACCATTAGCTCGTTTTCAGTGGAGACCCGAGGAGAAAATCTCCGCAATCAGTATTAACATTTTACATAAAGTCAGCAAGAAAATTGCACTGGCAGCTAAAACAATTAGAGAAATAACATTTTACAATAAAATTTTACAGAAAACAGTTGGGTACAAATGTTAGAGATCAAACTGCAAAAAGCATTTACAACAAATCATACAGAAAAGCAGTAGAGTACAATGTCAGAATTTGTGCAACAAAAACTTAGGTACAGTGTCCATGTAGGGAAAACAGTGTTCATTATTTCTAAGTAGTTATATACAGTGTAGGTACAGATGGAGTAGTAAGGTAATGTAGAGGTACAGATGGAGTAGTAAGGTAATGTAGAGGTACAGATGGAGTAGTAAGGTAATGTAGAAGTTAAGCAACAAGACAGAGAGGTAGATGGATATTAAGACAGACAGTGGAAGAGAAAGAAGGGATGAGAGACAAGCTAGGGTTAGGTAGTTTCAGGGAGGATGACTACAATGGCAGGACCATTTATGTATTAGATATTCCCAAGTGGCTAGTTTGAAATGTTTTGTTTGGCTAAGGGACCTAATTTCTAGGGGTAGTTGGTTCCAAGTTGTAGCAGGGTTATAGTTATAAAGTAAACACCCTGATTTGGTTTTGGGTTTATAGATCTGTAGGAAGTCTTGGTCTGAGCTACGAAATGTCCTGGTTGGGGAATATTTAGTTATAATTGACTGATGGCAAGGGCAGAAAGATGGTAGATAGAGGATGGAGTAGATAATTAACAGCTGCTGTAGTATCAGCAAATGAGGGAATTCAAGCCACTGCAACTGTTTAAGAGACAGGCAATGGTGTGATTTGTAGGTTTGGTTTGCAGCAAATCTGGCAACTTTATTATATGTAGTTTCAAGTCTGGTTATGAGTGTGGTGTTAAGATTTGTGTATAATTGAGAGCTATAAAGGAGGGTGGGAAGAATAAATGCATGGGAGAGTTATTCTGGCTGAGCTGGTTAAATGTCTTTTGTTTCGGTAAAGGAGTCTGAGTTTCTGGTGAGTCTTTTTGATAGAGGTGGTGATTTGGAGGTCAAATTTAATCTGATCATCTATTATGACTCCTAGCAGTTTAGTGCTAGGGTCAGAGGTAATGACAGTGTTATTGCTAGACAGGATGGAAAATGTTGTTTTGAGATTGATGAGTTTTTTTGGGAGAAAAAGTAGGAGCTTAGTTTTCTTAGGGGATGAGAATTAATTTGTTGTCACAAAGCCATGTCTCTATGGTGTTGAATGATGCTTGGGTAGTAGAGTGGAGGTCGGATGGATTGTCAGCAATGGTGATGACTGTAGAATCATCAGCATATTGTACAAGTGTGGAGTTGGGACAAGAAGTGTAAAGTAGGTTGGTGAAAATATTGAAAAGCAGTGACCCAGTATGGATCCTTGGGGGAGACCCATTGGGATGCTTAGGGGGGGGAGAAAGAGCAGAGTGCCATTTAACAGCTTGCTGGTGGTTAGAGAGATAGCTGGAGAACCAGGATATGGTGGGAGGAGAGAATCTTAGGTGAGAGAGTTTGTCTAGGAGGAGGGGATGGAAGACAGTGTCAAAGGCTTTAGATAGGTCAAGGAACGGACATGAGACTAGTTTATTATTGTCACGGACCAGTGGTACAGTATTAATGAAGGATATTAGTGCAGTTGTAGTGCTGTGTTTGGGATGAAATCCATGTTGTGTGTGTGTTAGAAGGTTCTGTTGGAGAAGGCATTGCATTATCTGCTTGTGAATGCATTTCTCAAGAATCTTGGAAAGGGGAGATAGTATAGCAATTGGTCTGAAGTTTGATATATCAGAACAATTACCTCCTTTATGTATGGGTAAAGTGTAGAAAGTTTTCCATATTGATGGAATGTATGATTTAGAGAGAGATTGGTTGATCAGGATGGACACTGGATAGGCTAGGGGTTCAACAGCTATATGTAGGAAGTAAGAGGGTAGGTTATCAGCTGAGGGGGAACAGGGTTTGAGTTTAGAGAGTAGAGATTTAATATATTTACTTGAGACAGATGTAAGAGAGAAAGGGTTAGAAGGAGAAGGAGGGGAAGCTGAGAAAGTGGGGTTTTTAGTATTTTTACTAGTGGTGATTTCATTAATTATGGTAGTTATTCAATTAATAAAATGATTGTTAAACTCAGTGGCAGTTTCTTCAAAAGTTTTATTTGGGCATGGGTTGGGAGGGGAAGGGTTTCCTGGATGCAGTATATGATTGATTGAGTTCCAGAATTTATTAGGGTCAAATTCTAGGGTAGTGGGAGGATTTGCATACAAGTTTATCCTCTCTTTGTTGATATATTTTTTTTATTTGATTTCTAAGTTCTTTGTAAGTCTGTTGGAGAGAAGGGGTCTTTGTTTTGGTCCATAATTTCCATATCTTGTCACTTCTTTTCATCAAGGCTCTAGTATGTTTGGTCAGCCAAGGAGCAGTGTTTGCTTTGATTCTGATAGTACGGAGGGGAGCTACGGAGGTGAAGATGTTTAGAAAGGTAGAGTTGAAAGAGTGGACAGCCTCATCTAAGGGGAGTGCAGTGAGATGGGACCAGTTAATATTAGAGAGTTGGTCTATGAAAGAGTCTGGACTAAAGGATTAGGTTTTGCGGGAGGTGATAAACCTGAAAGGTCTGGTGAAATGGGGAGTGTGTCTATTTGCTACGATAGGGCAGTAGTCACTAAGGAAATTTGGTAGAGTGTGAGGCTTTTGGTAATTTTGGGGATGAGACACCAAAATCTAGTCCAGGAGAGACTGTGGCAGGTGTGACTTGCTAATATGGGTAGGGTAAGTGATTAGTTGCTCAAATCCATGTAGGTTGATACAAGAGGTAGTTTGGGGAGTTTGAATTGTAAGCCAATCTATGTTTACATCCCCTAGAATGATGATTTCATTAAGGATGGTCTGTGAGAGGTTGTGTAGGATTTTCAACAGTATACTAAGATTATCACCAGGGGGGGTGTAGATTGCTACAACACTTACGGCGGTAAAGTTGTTAAGTTTAATATTGGTAAGTAGGAGTTCAGCTGTAGAAAAAGTGGGTAGAGGGAGTTTGGGGTCGTTATTGAGAGGTAGTCACGGAAGAGTATGGCTACCCCTCCTCCTCTGTTCTTTTGTCTATCAAGTCGTAGGATGTTATAGCCAGGTGGGGTAATTTCATTATCTTTATTTTATGGTTTCAACCAGATTTCAGTTAGAGTGACTATGTCAGGGTATAGTTAGCTAACCAGGCATGGAAGTCCTGTACTTTATTTACTACACTCCTGAGGTTGATAGAGCAGAAAGATACTTGATTTTTTAAGCAGGTATGGTTAGTAGATGTTTGTACAAGAGGATTATTATTTATGGTAGGTTGGGAGGGGCATGGATTCGGATGGATGTCTCCTGATAGAAGTAGTGGTTTGAAGTAGAGTAAGTGTTTAAATAGGGAGACATTCTTTTTCTGCTTTGATGTGGTTGGGAGGGAGGGGGATAATTTTATTTTAGGAAGGGGAATGGCATAGTTTGGGTTAGAAGGACTGGTTTGCAGAGGAGTATCGGGTTTGGTATTTGGATGTAGAGTAATGTTTGTTGGGTAGAAGTAGGGTGGGGGTAGATGTGTGTGATAAGATGTGAGCAGGTATAAGAAGTAAAGTATAGCTATCAGGAGTAAGGCTTGAGGTTTGAAAGGCATGGTTTGAAGGTAGAGTATGCAGAGAAAGTGGGAAGGATGAGGTGTATGAAGGTACTATAGGGGAAGAGGTGTGTCAGTAAGGAAGTAGTTGGGAGGGGCAGGGGAGGAGCTGGAAGGGGTGCGGTTCAGGTGGCTAAGTATAAAGGAAATGATGTGGGGCGGGTGGGAATGGGGGTGGGAGAGGAACGAAGTGAGCCCGAGTGTAGCAAGAGCGAACAAAGCGGGGCCCTACTGAGAAGCCACTGTATGTGAAAGAAAGTCAGCCCTTTGTCAGATTAGCTCAGGATTTCTTAAATATATTGGAAATTATTCTGTTTAATTGCAGAAGTTATATAGTATTTTATTGGAGTAGTGAGATCTCAGAGTGTAGTATGGGGAGCAGGGTCAGTATAGGACGCCAGGGTCTCAATGGTACTGTACTTGCACTGGTGACAAAAAACCTCTACTTCAGTGAGGAAGTAAGGTAAATGAATATAGAAAGGCCTTAAGCTATATTTGCACTTACAACAGTGGAGTAGTTAGTCATCACTGGTGACAGAGAACCTCTGCTTCAGTGAGGACGTAAGGTAAATGAATATAGAAAGGCCTTAAGCTATATCTGCACTTACAATAGTGGAGTAGTTAGTCATCACTGGTGACAGAGAACCTCTACTTCAGTGAGGACATAAGGTAAATGACTTTAGATAGGCCTTAACCTATATTTGCACGTACAACAGTGGAGTAGTTATACATTCTTTTCAGTCAGGAAACAATAAGACAAGGCACTAGGTACTCTGACTTGCTTGTATTGTATACCTTTCTTACTGAAATAAAATAAACCAATTTTAACAGGGAGTTCTGTGTAAATTAGGAAGACAAGAATTTATAAGAGAAAAGGTTTAGTGGAAGTAGGAGAACAGCAGAGCAAACAAATAGTTCTAACTGTAGTCTTTCTTTATATGCTGTGTTAAGTACAGAATGGGGGGGGGCATCTAATGTCTATAAACAATCAGGAAAATAGATTTTGGCAAGTCAAGTGAGTTGTTATACAAATATTAATGGCTAGGTTTATTTTAACAATTTTTGTTGAAGACTTTTGTACAATTTTTGTCAATTTTATGGTTATCTAAATTTGTACATTTTTAATTTAAAAAGTTAACAAAAAATATTATAAAAAATGAGCAACTGTTAGCATTACAGGCAACATTTAACTTACCAAGTCCCACAATCAATCTTGGCAATGTGATAAGTTATTAATAAAATAAAAAGAAAAATAAATGGTTCACTTTTTCAGTGACACTGACTTCAGTTACCTGATGCACCTGTTCAATGAGAAACACAAATGCTGTTTGTTACAGATGCCTATCCAAATCCATGTCTAAACTGTGGCTTGTTATTAAAAAAACACAGCTAATCAGAGTAAGCCATCTTTTTTAAACAAAAGTGAAAACATTTTAAAACAGAAATTTGAACTTCACAAATGAGCAGTTCACTGCTGGATGAGTTCCAAGTCTCAGTAATCAGAAAATGAATTGCTTTTCATGGAAAAATAAAATTTTCATTCAGTGGGCTGCAACCCAACAACCTAACACAATAAACTATCCCACACAAACATTTTTGAAATTGACCAAGTCAGTTTCTGTTATCCATTTAAATGAAACTTCGTAACATATCTCAAGGTTATGCAATCTACTAGTTGGTTGCATAATAAGCGAGGGTCTGCAGTGGTTGTAACACATACAATGAGTGAGGGTCTGCAGTGGTTGTAACAGGTATAATGAGTGAGGGTCTGCAGTGGTTGTAACAAGTATAATAAGTGAGGGTCTGCAGTGGTTGTAACAAGTATAATAATTGAGGGTCTGCAGTGGTTGTAACAAGTATAAGTGAGGGTCTGCAGTGGTTGTAACATATAATAAGTGAAGGTCTGCAGTGGTTGTAACAAGTATAAGTGAGGGTCTGCAGTGGTTGTAACATATAATAAGTGAGGGTCTGCAGTGGTTGTAACATATAATAAGTGAGGGTCTGCAGTGGTTGTAACAAGTATAAGTGAGGGTCTGCAGTGGTTGTAACAAGTATAATAAGTGAGCGTCTGCATGGTTGTAACGTATAATAAGTGAGAGTCTGCAGTGGTTGTAACAAGTATAAGTGAGGGTCTGCAGTGGTTGTAACAAGTATAATAAGTGAGGGTCTGCAGTGGTTGTAACAAGTGTAAGTGAGGGTCTGCAGTGGTTGTAACAAGTGTAAGTGAGGGTCTGCAGTGGTTGTAACAAGTATAATAAATGAGCATCTGCAGTGGTTGTAACATATATTTTCACAAGTGGTTTGTTACTTTTTTTTTATTTCTCAAACTACCATGAAAAAACACTCAGACGTTCATGTTGTAATACAATTTTAATAATAATAAAACATAACAAAATAAACTTAATAAGAATAATTTTAATTGGTAGGTGTATTAGTCTATATAGTCTTGTAACAAGCAGCTCTCTGAGCTGGATATATGTTTAGTTAACATACTTTGCAACTGAAGCATTTTTTTTTGTTTTTTATTTTATGTCTTTGGATATCTTAACTTTATATATTTAGCTTTATTTCCATTGGATACCAAGTTTCTATGCAGTTTAGAAAACATTGTGCTAGTACTTACTAACTAACTATAAGTGTTTAGTTATGCAAGGTAAGAATGTAACTTAATATTTTAAGGTGTAAAGCTTGCTTTTATGAAACTACTGGAAGCTTTGCTTCAGCTCTATTGATATTTGCAGTAGAAACCAAGGAGAACAGGATGAAACTATATTTATCAAGTACTTATTAAGTGTTGACATGGGTATTAACTTTACTGACATACAAGGATTCTTAGTGATTCTGACTATAGTATTAAACAACAGTTCTAGTTTATGCAAATAAGTTTACTGATGCTACATTGTGGTTGGAAGTAAGAACCAAAGTGGGACATATGATTGGTTGGTCTTGGCTATAGTGCCAAATAGCAGTTTCAATCTATGCAAATAAGCTTACTAAGGCTTATTGCGATTGGAAATAACAACCAATATGAAGTATATGATTGGTTGTCAACAGAACAGTAATTCTGAATCCTTAGTAGAGCATAGAAGCATCTTGATTGGATATAATATCATTAGTTAGACAAATGACTGGCTAACATCAACGCACCAGTTGCAAGATCTTGTTCTCCTTAGCTCATGCAAATAAGTTCATTGATGCTACATTGTGATTGGAAGTAAAAACCAAAGGAAAAAGGAAGTGACTAAAGCCACATTATGATTGTTTTTTCTATATTATTTAAACCATTGCTGGTCTTTACATTACACAATCTGAAGAAGGCAGTTTATGCCGAAAGCGCTCATCATATTTTTTTGTTTTATCAATAAAAGCTCATTTTCTTCTTAATAAAGTGGAACTTGCTCATTCTCTGCTGTAGTGATGTCTACAGTATAATAAGTGAGGGTCTTCAGTGGTTGTACGGGTATAATTAGTGAGGGCCTGCAGTGGTTTTAACACATATAATAAGTGAGGGTCTGCAATGTTTGTAACAGGTATAATAAGTGAGGGTCTGCAGTGGTTGTAACAATTATATGTGAGGGTCTGCAGTGGTTGTAACACATATAATAAGTGAGGGTATGCAGTGATTGTAACAATTCTAATAAGTGAGAGTCTGCAGTGGTTGTAACAAGAATAATGAGTGAGGGTCAGCAGTGGTTGTAACAATTATATGTGAGGGTCTGCAGTGGTTGTAACACATATAATAAGTGAGGGTCTGCAGTGATTGTAACAATTATATGTGCGGGTCTGCAGTGATTGTAACACATATAATAAGTGAGGGTCTGCAGTGATTGTAACAATTCTAATATGTGAGAGTCTGCAGTGGTTGTAACACATATAATAAGTGAGGGTCTGCAGTGATTGTAACAATTATATGTACGGGTCTGCAGTGATTGTAACACATATAATAAGTGAGGGTCTGCAGTGATTGTAACAATTCTAATATGTGAGAGTCTGCAGTGGTTGTAACAAGAATAATGAGTGAGGGTCAGCAGTGGTTGTAATAAGTATAATAAGTGAGGGTCTGCAGTGGTTGTAACAAGTATAATAAGTGAGGGTATTCAGTGGTTGTACAAGTATAATTAGTGAGGGTCTGCAGTAGTTTTAACACATATAATAAGTGAGGGTCTGCATTGGTTGTAACAGGTATAATAAGTGAGGGTTTGCAGTGGTTGTAACACATATAATAAGTGAGAGTCTGTAGTGATTGTAACAATTCTAATAAGTGAGAGTCTGCAGTGGTTGTAACAGGTATAATAAGTGAGGGTCTGCAGTGGTTGTAACATATAATAAGTGAAGGTCTGCAGTGGTTGTAACAAATATAATGAGTGAGGGTCTGCAGTGGTTGTAACAAGTATAATAAGTGAGGGTCTGCAGTGATTGTAACAATTCTAATATGTGAGAGTCAGCAGTGGTTGTAACAAGAATAATGAGTGAGGGTCAGCAGTGGTTGTAATAAGTATAATAAGTGAGTGTCTGCAGTAGTTTTAACACATATAATAAGTGAGGGTCTGCATTGGTTGTAACAGGTATAATAAGTGAGGGTTTGCAGTGGTTGTAACACATATAATTAGTGAGAGTCTGTAGTGATTGTAACAATTCTAATAAGTGAGAGTCTGCAGTGGTTGTAACAGGTATAATAAGTGAGGGTCTGCAGTGGTTTAACATATAATAAGTGAAGGTCTGCAGTGGTTATAACAAATATAATGAGTAAGGGTCTGCAGTGGTTGTAACAAATATATGTGAGGGTCTGCAGTGGTTGTAACACATATAATAAGTGAGGGTCTGCAGTAGTTGTAACAAGTATAATGAGTGAGGGTCTGCAGTGGTTGTAACAATTATATGTGAGGGTCTGCAGTGGTTGTAACACATATAATAAGTGAGGGTCTGCAGTGGTTGTAACAAGTATAATGAGTGAGGGTCTGCAGTGGTTGTAACAATTATATGTGAGGGTCTGCAGTGGTTGTAACACATATAATAAGTGAGGGTCTGCAGTGATTGTAACAATTCTAATATGTGAGAGTCTGCAGTGGTTGTAACAAGAATAATGAGTGAGGGTCAGCAGTGGTTGTAATAAGTATAATAAGTGAGGGTCTGCAGTGATTGTAACAAGTATAATAAGTGAGTGTCTTCAGTGGTTGTACGGGTATAATTAGTGAGGGTCTGCAGTGGTTGTAACATATAATAAGTGAAGGTCTGCAGTGGTTGTAATAAGTATAATGAGTGAGGGTATGCAGTGGTTGTAACAATTATATGTGAGGGTCTGCAGTGGTTGTAACACATATAATAAGTGAGGGTCTGCATTGGTTGTAACAAGTATAATGAGTGAGGGTCTGCAGTGGTTGTAACAATTATATGTGAGGGTCTGCAGTGGTTGTAACACATATAATAAGTGAGGATCTGCAGTGATTGTAACAATTCTAATAAGTGAGGGTCAGCAGTGGTTGTAACAATTATATGTGAGGGTCTCCAGTGGTTGTAGTACATATAATAAGTGAGGGTCTGCAGTGATTGTAACAATTATATGTGCGGGTCTGCAGTGGTTGTAACACATATAATAAGTGAGGGTCTGCAGTGATTGTAACAATTATATGTGCGGGTCTGCAGTGGTTGTAACACATATAATAAGTGAGGGTCTGCAGTGGTTGTAACAAGTATAATGTGTGAGGGTCTGCAGTGGTTGTAACAATTATATGTGAGGGTCTGCAGTGGTTGTAACACATATAATAAGTGAGGGTCTGCAGTGATTGTAACAATTCTAATATGTGAGAGTCTGCAGTGGTTGTAACAAGAATAATGAGTGAGGGTCAGCAGTGGTTGCAACAATTATATGTGAGGGTCTGCAGTGGTTGTAACACATATAATAAGTGAGGGACTGCAGTGATTGTAACAATTATATGTGCGGGTCTGCAGTGGTTGTAACACATATAATAAGTGAGGGTCTGCAGTGATTGTAACAATTATATGTGCGGGTCTGCAGTGGTTGTAACACATATAATAAGTGAGGATCTGCAGTGATTGTAACAATTCTAATAGGTGAGAGTCAGCAGTGGTTGTAACAAGTATAATGAGTGAGGGTCAGCAGTGGTTGTAACAAGTATAATGAGTGAGGGTCTGCAGTGGTTGTAACAATTATATGTGAGGGTCTGCAGTGGTTGTAACACATATAATAAGTGAGGATCTGCAGTGATTGTAACAATTCTAATAGGTGAGAGTCAGCAGTGGTTGTAACAAGAATAATGAGTGAGGGTCAGCAGTGGTTGTAATAAGTATAATAAGTGAGGGTCTGCAGTGGTTGTAACAAGTATAATAAGTGAGGGTATTCAGTGGTTGTACAGATATAATTATTGAGGGTCTGCAGTAGTTTTAACACATATAATAAGTGAGGGTCTGCAGTGGTTGTAACAAGTATAATGAGTGAGGGTCTGCAGTGGTTGTAACAATTATATGTGAGGGTCTGCAGTGGTTGTAACACATATAATAAGTGAGGATCTGCAGTGATTGTAACAATTCTAATAAGTGAGGGTCAGCAGTGGTTGTAACAATTATATGTGAGGGTCTCCAGTGGTTGTAGTACATATAATAAGTGAGGGTCTGCAGTGATTGTAACAATTATATGTGCGGGTCTGCAGTGGTTGTAACACATATAATAAGTGAGGGTCTGCAGTGGTTGTACCAAGAATAATGAGTGAGGGTCTGCAGTGGTTGTAACGAGTATAATAAGTGAGGGTCTGCAGTGATTGTAACAATTCTAATATGTGAGAGTCTGCAGTGGTTGTAACAAGAATAATGAGTGAGGGTCAGCAGTGGTTGTAATAAGTATAATAAGTGAGGATCTGCAGTGATTGTAACAATTATATGTGCGGGTCTGCAGTGGTTGTAACACATATAATAAGTGAGGGTCTGCAGTGGTTGTAAAAATTACATGTGCGGGTCTGCAGTGGTTGTAACACATATAATAAGTGAGGATCTGCAGTGATTGTAACAATTCTAATAGGTGAGAGTCAGCAGTGGTTGTAACAAGAATAATGAGTGAGGGTCTGCAGTGGTTGTAACAATTATATGTGCGGGTCTGCAGTGGTTGTAACACATATAATAAGTGAGGATCTGCAGTGATTGTAACAATTCTAATAGGTGAGAGTCAGCAGTGGTTGTAACAAGAATAATGAGTGAGGGTCAGCAGTGGTTGTAACAATTATATGTAAGGGTCTGCAGTGGTTGTAACACATATAATAAGTGAGGGTCTGCAGTGATTGTAACAATTCTAATAGGTGAGAGTCAGCAGTGGTTGTAACAAGAATAATGAGTGAGGGTCAGCAGTGGTTGTAACAATTATATGTGAGGGTCTCCAGTGGTTGTAATACATATAATAAGTGAGGGTCTGCAGTGATTGTAACAATTATATGTGCGGGTCTGCAGTGGTTGTAACACATATAATAAGTGAGGGTCTGCAGTGGTTGTAACAAGTATAATAAGTGAGGGTCTGCAGTGGTTGTACCAAGAATAATGAGTGAGGGTCTGCAGTGGTTGTAACGAGTATAATAAGTGAGGGTCTGCAGTGATTGTAACAATTCTAATATGTGAGAGTCTGCAGTGGTTGTAACAAGAATAATGAGTGAGGGTCAGCAGTGGTTGTAATAAGTATAATAAGTGAGGATCTGCAGTGGTTGTAACAAGTATAATAAGTGAGGGTCTGCAGTGGTTGTAACATATAATAAGTGAGGGTCTGCAGTGGTTGCAACAAGTATAAGTGAGGGTCTGCTGAAGCTGTGTGCATCTACTGAGAATATGGTAAGCCTGCACGTGCACCCTTCCCCAGCATCCATGTTTTTAATTTTTATCAGTTTCTTTCAACCTTCACTGAAATGGTCTGTCATGTAAGTGCGAGTGACATTAAATTGCCGTAACCCATTGCAACACACAAAGTCTGAGTCTACAGTTTCCTTGTTCACCTGCAAAAGGATATATTGCAAACCCATGCTTCAGTTATTATCGGTTATTGCTATTATTATAATTATTATTATTATTATTATTAATTGCTCTTCTTCAGAACTCTAAGCTTTTATTTAAGGGTGTGATTGAAGAATCCTTACTTGATGATTTGCTCCCCCATATCTGTTGCTCAGCTGTTTTACATCACTTTGATTTGTGGATTTTCTCTCCTACTTCAAACAATTTTCTGACATTTAGTGTTACAGCTTTCTGCTTTTCTTACTGTATAGTTTTTGTGAGGAAATGCTAAGTAAATATTCCGTAGACTATGGGAAGTTTTCCGATTACACAAGATTAGAAAATTCATGTCCTTTAACAGCAAGTAATGATGGCTGTTTTACTACTGATAATACGTTTGATAATATTTGTTTTTCATTTGTAAACTGTTCCCCATTACTGGAACAAGTTACCCATGAACTTGTGAATTGATTATAATAGCATAAAATGAATCAGCCATGACAAAATTCTGTGTGTTGCAGATACACCTAATTAAAGTTTAGGGATAAAGCAAGTAATGGACATAGAGATTCTATATGAAATATAAATAATTTCTACCAAAGCATTTATAGTCCGTATGCCTCTTCTGTATACATTTTCCATAGATACCTTCTTCATAATAATTTAAAACCATTTGTCATTTAATAGCGTTTATATTTTAGCACTGTTGTTACAGTGTACCAGGCTGGGTCCATAAATTCAGTTAACCTTTATTTCTGCTGAATCTTGCTACCAATTAATTATGCTCTGTTATTAAAAGTTATTTTTTGCACTGTGTCATGTTTTCTTCTGCTCTTTTACCTTATCTGCATATCTTGGATCATCATTTAAAGGAGTTCAGTAATCACTAATTCATGACTTTTGTCAGTAGTCCAGCTACAGACTTCAAAGGAGTTCATTCTCTTATATTGCTATGGTTTGTTCCACTCTTCTTTCTTTTTCTTGTTTTCTCCAGATATGGGTGTAATTGATATAAGTTTTTTGGTAATGAGTTCTACTGTCAGGTTATTGTTTTCCCTGTTACCTGCATTTTTGTAGTACCCCTTTCATTTTGCAAATGTCTAGATTGCTATCTTGGCCCTATTTCTGTAATTGTAGCCAATGCTTTGAAAGCTCAGTTTTGCTCATTCTTACAGAGTACTTCACCTATTTGATTGCAATTGATAGAGACAGTACTATTACATGTTTGCATTCAAAACTAGTAGAAAATATCAATTGAGCCCATCTCCAGATATTCTAGTAAAACATATGGGAAAAGAGATATGGTATGTAAAAACATGTATGTTGTAATATTTTCAAAATCAATGCAGTAATGCTTTCTGTGACCAATTATTGGATTATTTTGGCAATAGTCAAAATACAATATTTCCAAATGGCAAAAGTATCATCCACATTTTCCCAAATGCACATTACACTGAACATGGTTAAAAATAAATAAAGTATCTTTTTCCTTTGTTTTAGCAAGGGGACAAGCCCAACTGTACCCCACAACACACACACATACGCGCGCGCACACACACACACACACACACACACACACACACACACACACACACACACACACAAATTACTTCTATATACCAACTCCAAGGTCACACAACAGTAGGAAAAGGTAAACAAATCCCTATATCCAATTATTATTCCACAAATAAATGCTGGAATCAATATCGTTTAAGTAAAAACCCTGTAGACCAACAAAACTTCAGACAACTGAGAAATAGCCCTAAAAAAAGCTATCATGTCTGACAAAAGAAACTACTACCTACAATTCCAGCAGACTCACTATAACAAACCACAAAAGTTCTGGGCTAGTATTAACCAATTACTACGCCCAGGGCAATCCATCACACCAAACCCACAAGGCACGGACCAGGAGAATCCCCAGCAGACTGCTAATGCCTTTAATACCTTTTTCACTGAGGCCATTCAAACTCTTGCCAGTCAGTTATCAACTCAAAACTTAACTCTAACTAACTCTAACACTATCCCACCCCCTCCATTTCTCTTCCAACCTATCCCAACAACATATATTCTTACCCTTCTAAAACTGAAAGCATGCTCTCCTTCAGCCGACCAACTACCCACTGAATATCTACAAATAGCAGCCAAATCCATTGCCTATCCCATTTCCATTCTCATCAACAGAACCATTAGTGAAGGACACATCCCTAAAATCTGGAAAGTCTCCCATACTATCCCCCTTCATAAGGGTGGGAACTCTACTGAATTCTCCAATTACCGTCCCATAGCCCTACTTTCTCACTTGGCAAAGATCATGGAAAAATGTATCCACAAGCAATTGCTAGACCACCTAATTCAAAACAGTTTACTGTCCAGCTGTCAACATGGTTTCAGACCTTCCCACAGCACTACTACAGCCCTACTTTCCTTTACTGACTGTATCAACAAAAACCGTAACCTCAATATGCTTTCCTCTGCACTGTTTATAGATCTGTCCAAGGCATTCAATATGGTAAATCAACAGATACTTATAAATATCCTCAAATCCCTGTCACTAGATGCACTAGCTATAACATGGTTCCAGTCCTACTTAGAAAACAGACAACAGGGTGTTCTTTGGCATAATACTCTATCTACTCACCTGCCTGTTAACCTTGGTGTCCTCCAAGGGTCCATATTAGGACCTCTTCTGTTTTCTATATTTATTAATGACTTTCAACTAGAAATGCCCCAGGCTACTTGCATTACTTGCATTCAATATGCCGACGACTCCACATTTATATGCTCAGCCACATCAGTATCTGCTCACCACTCCCTTATCCAAAAGGTGTTTAACACAGTTGAACAATGGTTTACACAGCCTGTCGCCTTCTGAACCCTAAAAAAACAAGCTCCTCCTTTTTACCCCTACTTGTAAGTCCCCCCTATAGATTTCACTGTCACATCCAATAATGGTACTCTCATATCCCCAGATCCAACTACCAAACTACTAGTCATCACCATAGATAACAACCTCAACTTCGACACCCATATCAACAATACTCTAAAAACTATCAATAGAAAACTAGGCTGTCTCACAGGATCAAACCCTTCCTCTCTCCTGCATGTAGAATAACTGTCGCTCAGACCCATTTAATCTCTACTCTCCTCTATGCCTCACCCATATACACTAATCTATTTAAAAACAACCTTAATAAAATGGAAACCTCCTACAATAACATACCAGATTTGCTACAGGCAACCCTTTCAGAACCCACCACTGTTACAATTTAAAACAGCTAGGATGGCTTGAATTTCAAAATCACCTTAAATTCCACAAACTGACCATTGTCCATAAAACTCTTTACCAACCTACAAATACCCCCATACTATCTACCCTCATCATCCCCTACAATAACCTCAAGAGCTTATGATCATCACATAAACTTCTTGTCAATATTTGTAAATCAAACAACAGATCTGGAGACTCTCTCTTCTCTAATACTGTTGGAAAATCCTGGAACCTTCTCCCCAGTGAACTTTCCTCACTTCCCTCTGTATCACTTTTCAAAACCAAACTGAAACTTTTCCTCAAAAGACACTGGTTGTGCTCTTGTACTGAGCCTGATTGATCAACTAGCTCTTCTTACTACATTCAGCCTACTCTCCTCTTCTCAGTAATCAACTTCCTTATCTTAATAACAGCAAACCTTCTCCTTCTACATACTATTCCTTACATCTTCTTAATGACATTAATGTGAATATTTTTGAACTAATTAATTGTATATAATCAGCTGCCTTACTCACTTGTATATCATGTGTTGAAACTGCATGTGCATTATACTACTTATACCTGGTTATTTTCCACTATGTTATTTACTTGTGACCTCTCGATTATGTCTTACTAATGTACCTGCACTGTGCATTGTTTACCTTAATTTGTATATAATTTTGTCATGATTTTGTCATTGTTTTTCATCAGAGCTTATCTCCCCGGGCCTCTACTGAAAATGGACATATCTCCAGATAGACTAGCCCGGTCAACAAATGTAAAATAAAATAAATGTAAAATAAATAAATACATTATATATCCTCGTACTAACTTAACATTTGACCACAAGAAAATCAGCAAAAACAAGCATCCAATTCGCAGGTTGACCAAAAAAATATTGACAAAAATAGCTAGTACCAGATTATTGATATTCAACTGTGTACGTTCTTTAGAGAGCTAATCTGTTACAGTACAGCTATATAGTGCCAAATAAACAGACATATTTATAGCAGATTCTTCATTTTGGTCATCATTAAAGTGATGCATAATGTTAAGTGAGTAAGAAGAAGCAGCAAACTTAAAGTTACAGCTTGAGAGATTTTCTACTCCATAAGTCTGCAGTCACTGTTACAGAGCTTGAAAAGCATGAAAAATAATTATTTAGCTGCATGTAAAATTGGGTTAACAAATTTGTCACAGTCATTTTAGCTGCTTGTAAATTTGAATTGACAATTTGTCACAGCAAGTGGATGTATTTGCAAGCAGTTTTCTAGTCATTAGGGTCAGACAGTTGTTAACCCTGGATAAAGATCTTCCCCTGTGATAAACATGATTACTACCTACTGATACTCTGTGGTGTTCACTTGTCAAGGAACTCATCAATATTTATGTTAAGAAGTCTAACGCATTCCACTTAATTAATTGTCTGACTAGTAAGCCCATCCACTGTTTCTCTTCCAGTCTGTTACCTTTTGGTTTAGGATGCATTGGGTATTTGCTTTGCTAAAATTAGATGAAGAAATGTTTTATCAGCATTTTACTCATTTCTTCTTTGGAATCAGGTTTCATATAAGGGATTAAGGAATGGAGCCCAGCTCAGGAACTGAAAACAATGACTGCTGAGAGAAAATAAAAGACTGTACTAGACATACTATGTCATAGTGGTGTATCAAGCCAGTATGCTATACTATGTCATAGTGGTGTATCAAGCCAGCATACTGTACTATGTTACACTGGTGTATCAAGCCAGTATGCTATACTATGCCATACTGGTGTATCAAGCCAGTATGCTATACTATGTCATATTAGTGTATCAAGCCAGTATGCTATACTATGTCATACGGGTGTATCATAGGTTCATAGGTTCATAGGTTCATACTAGGCTATCTGCCCAAGGGCATTTATAAGCCTAGCCCATAGTTATGTGGCTTTCACCACCCCTTTAGTTTGAAGAAAACTATGCCTATTATTTTGCTGTGCCTCTGTCAAGCAGTGACACTGAAGTAATCCCTGGGGTATATCTGCGATCTCCCATCCATTGGTCAAGATTCCTCTTGAACAAGGCCAGCGAGGTGCTCTGCCTCACATGTACTGGGATTTTGTTCCACAGCATAGGGAGTCTCTGGGTGATGAATCTGTCCCTCCAGCACGCTCTATTAATAACCGTGTCAAGGTTTAAGTCTCCCGCCTTGTGGTTCTGAGGGATCTAGATTTTTTGAGGTGAAGCATATTCATCAAATCTGGGTTTGACATGGCCTTATATGTCAGGCACAGGTCACCTCTGAGCAAGCGGTATGCGACTGAATAGAGCTGGAGTTCTTTCAGTCGGGCACCATAAGACATATTTTTGAGACCCTTTATCCTTTTGGTGAGGAACTTTTGGGGCCTTTCCAGCTGCTGCAGGTGTCGGGTCAGATACATTCCGAATGGGGCATTGTACTCAATCATAGGTCTAACGAGTGATGAGTACAGGGGGACGATGACCTCCCTAGATCTAGATGTGAATCCCTTCATGATCAGGTGGGCAATGTAGAAGGTTTTCCTAACTACTTTGGCAACATCAGTGTTTAACGAAAGGTTACTGTCAACCTGGGTCCCCAGATCCCTGTTGACTTCTTCTGTGCTCAGTGGATTGCCACCTATATGGTAGCTAGGGGTAACCTTGTTTTTCCCGAAGGGTATGACTATGCATTTCTTGGCGTTTAACTTTAGGCCATGGCTCTGGCATCAGTTATCCGTTTCTGTGAGGCCCTTCTGAAGGATATCTGTGTCAGATGTGTTTTCGACTATGGCGCCCAGTTTGCAGTCATCTGCAAACTTTGTCAGCCATAACCCTCTTGTGTTTGCTTGTACTTCAGAAAAGTAGATGCCGAACAAGAGTGGTCCCAGGACTGAGCCCTGTGGGACACCACTTGTGACAGGCTTTGTGTCTGACATGGCGCCAGCAACTCTGACCCTGTGGGTTCTGTCACTTAGCCAGTTTGCAACCCATCTTGTGATGTATGGGTTTACATTCAAGCTGATGAGTTTTTCGATGATACCTGAGTGGGGTATTGTGTCGAAAGCCTTTGCCAGGTCGAGGTAGGCTGTATGGACTGCCTTGCCCTCATCAATGACCTTGGTGACTGTTTCGAAAAAGTCAACCAAGTTTAAAAGGCATGATCTGCCTTTGACAAAGCCAAACTGGGTTGGATCCAAAGTCTGCAAGTTCCCTATGTCTTTATTTATGAGTTCCATTATGATCCTCTCCGTGGTTTTGCAGATAAGGCTTGTCAAGCTAATGGGATGGTAATTTCCAGGGTCGGTGGAGGCACTGCCCTTGTGAAGTGGGACCACAGTCGCCGTGCGCCACTCCTTGGGTACGTATCCTGAGGTGAGGCTAAGATTAAACAGCTGTCCTAACTGTGGGTTTAATTCCTCATTGAGTTCGTGGAGCACACAGCCGGGGACACCATCCGGTCCCATGGATGCTGTGTTTTTTGCCTTGGAGAGAGCAGTTCTCACTTGGGCGTTGGAGATGTTTGGTGGGCTACAATCCTCTGGTATAGATATCTCTCCTTTTGGGGGGGGGGGAGAAGTTTGCACTGAACCTGTCAGCCAGTATGTTGGCAATGTGTGTAGGTTCAGTATGCTATACTATGCCATACTGGTGTATCAAGCCAGTATGCTGTACTACGTCATACTGGTGTATCAAGCCAGTATGCTATACTATGTCATACTGGTGTATCAAGCCAGTATGCTATACTATGTCATACTGGTGTATCAAGCCAGTATGCTATACTATGTCACACTGGTGTATGAAGCCAGTATGCTATACTATGCCATACAGGTGTATCAAGCCATTTTGGGTCACCCCATATGTTTGCTATCATCTCCTGCCCTAACACAGTCATGTAAATACAAAGTTGTACCTATGAACCAGATGACATCAAAATGGCCACTCCTTTAAGTGTAACATATCATTACAAAACAAAACTGAAAAGTTCTACTTGTGCAAAGAAGGGAACACAGTAACTAAAATCCATGCAAGGATTAACAGATAATCCCTTATTTACATATTATAGCAGTTTTTTTAAGATTTGGTAACTCAGTCTAGAAACACTAGTTTTCCCAAAGATGTAACTATTATTAAAGGCAAACATATTTTTTTGCACTTGGATACTCCTCCTGGGCCCATCTCATTTGCTCACTCAAAAAAAAAAAAAAATTGTTGTTCTTTTTATCTGCATTTACTGTATTTGTGTTTCTTCCTACTTTATTTTGCTTTTGCGTCATCTTAAAAGTACTCAATTGTATTTATTACTGCTTGGTGTAACTCATTCTAAGCCTTTTAGTTTAAGCACTTGGGCTTCAGACCAGTTGTTTTACATTAAGAAGGTTTGTGGTCTGCACTGTAGTGGCAGAACAGGTAGCTTACATCCTTCTAAGTTGGGAACTGCTGATTGAGGGCTCAGTGTCTGTTATTCTAAAAGTGTATTAGTTCTGGTTTAAGTACTTGGGCTTCAGGCCAGTTATTTTACATTAAGAGGGTTCGTGGTCTGCACTCTTGTGGGAGGAGAGGTTGGACTCTGCCCTTCTGAGCTGGGAATTTCTGGTTAAAGGCTTATAGTGCCTGCATATTTTAACTGCTTCTTACTGAAATTGGTACACCTTGTTTGTTGTAGCATAGACTAGATCCAGGCCTGCTGAATCCTAGCTTTGTTTGTATAACTTGAGCACTAATCCAGGCATTCTTTAAAGTACTCAATTGTATTTATTACTGCTTGGTATTAACTTGATTAAAGTGTAGCTATCATTCTAAGTCTTTTGGATTAAGCACTTGGGCTTCAGACCAGTTGTTTTACATTAAGAAGGTTTGTGGTCTGCACTGTAGTGGCAGAACAGGTAGCTTATATCCTTCTAAGTTGGGAACTGCTGATTGAGGGCTCAGTGCCTGCTATTCTAAAATTGTATTAGTTCTGGTTTAAGCACTTGGGCTGCAGGCCAGTTATTTTACATTAAGAAGGTTCGTGGTCTGTACTCTTGTGGGAGGAGAGGCTGGACTCTGCCCTTCTGAGCTGGGAATTTCTGGTTAAAGGCTTATAGTGCCTGCATATTTGAACTGTTTCTTACTGAAATTGATACACCTTGTTTGCTGTAGCATAGACTAGATCCAGGCCTGCTGAATCTAGCTTTGTTTGTATGCTTGTTGTTTGTTTGCTTGTTTTTTCCCTGCAACACTAATTCCACCTAAAACGCGGCTTTTCAGTGCTTCTGTGGATCCCTAGTGATATCTGCATTGCTTACTGTACTTATTTCCTTGTTTCACTTGAAAAATTTACTGTTTGTCATTTTTGCATTTAAGTTACCTGTAACACAGTCGCAGGCTACACACTCAAGTGCGCTAGCCTCGTCTGTGTATTTAAAGTAATTTAAGTTCTGCATTTCTGTTGTTTCTGAAAAACAAAATCCTTGTTTTCCCGCCTTTCTGAACTAGTCTAGCCCAGTTTTCAGGCTTTGCTGAATCCAGGACTGTGGTAAAGGTTCCTGTGTTGCCCATATCATACTTGGATAGTTAGGTGGCCTCCTTGTTCACTGTGAGAGAGGGAACTCTGAGCAGCCTACCTGTCCCTGTAGGAGTGGTCCCAGCCCAGCAACTTGTAGCTCATTGGCCATTTTGGGCTAATTTCTATCCTTTTTGATCGCCCTGGTATAAAAACCGCTTAGCGCGGTTTTGCGCACTGAGCAGCGCTGTTTAGCTGCGGTTAAACTATTCCATGCTCCACGAAGTCGGCACTTCAGTTTTTCCCTTGAAACTTGAAACACTTCAACTCAGCACTAGGAATAAGGCAATTTAAGACCGGCACTTATTAAAACTCACTAAAACTAGCACTAGCTTACAGCTTACACTTCAGCCCTATACTCAGGAAGTATAAGGCTCTTTACTCATCCAATCAGCAATACAGTCCCAACCATCTATTCAGGCATGTTCAAGGGACAGCTTCAGGTGTGCTCTCCGGTCCAGCTAGTGAATCTGGGCATCCTGAGGCAATGTTACAATTGCCTCATGTACACAGACAACCCCCTCCTCCTCCCAACCAACACAAACATATGTGAGAGATGCAGCTACACAGCCAAACTGGAGGCTAAGCTCTCTCAACCCATGACTGGATCAACCAGTCACCAGGAGAAGGGCAACACTAGCACCACATTACCAGACTCACATAGACCAGCCATAGCTGCACCAGAAAACAACTCTCAGAAACACGCAAAAACATACTCGGAGGCTCTAAATAAGAACCTGCCTAAACAACAGAGACCTCCCAAGCATACACCCAAGCAACCCCCACCCCACAACAGAAACCAGGTAACACATACGTCACAATGTCAGTGTGCCAAGCAAAAACAGCCCCTGAGGCTAAATAACACACTAGTAATCAGTGATTCTATCATCAGGCACACAGACGTCCCACTCACTAGACTGAACAAGGAGAAGGTTACCGTAAGCTGCCTGTCGGGTGCCAGAATCTGCCACATAACACATGCACTCAGGTCACTCCACAACAAGTACAATTATGACTCTGTCATTGTACATGTTGCTGTAAATTACCTGAGACGTACCTCCCTGGACTACATGAAAAGAGACATGGAGGAGCTCTCTGACCATGTAGCCCAGGCTGGTATGACTCTGACTCTGAGTAGCATCCTGCCCTCACCCACAATAATGCCAGCATACGAAGAAATAATTATCAGTTTCAACAATTGGTTAAACTACTGGTGTCATTCAAAGGGGATCCAGTACTCGTCAGCCTGGGATGACATGCTTGACAAGCCACGTTGCTTCGCCAGAGATGGCTTGCACCTGTCGCCCCTGGGCTTTCGAATACTGGCCAAGACTCTTGCCGCCCCAATACTGCCTTTTTTAGGCAAGGCTCAAAAGACAAACCTGCCTCCATAAACAACAATAATAAACAAAAACTAAAGGTAATGCTGCTCAATGCCAGAAGTCTAAACCTCAAAATGCACGCACTCAAGGCTCTCCTTAGTATGGAAGAAATCGATGTATGTGCAGTGACAGAAACCTGGTTCAAGGCTCCAGAGAGCACCCCAGCACTACCAGGCTATAACTCCTACCATACCTTTAGGTCCCAAAACCAGGACCGGAACACAAAAGGAGGGGGTATGTCCATATTCATCAAGAACACCCACACCTCCAGGTTAGTAGCACAGCACGCAGAATCTGAGACCATCCATGTGCAATTGACTGTGGGTAAATTGACTGTTCAATTTATAGCTTGCTACAGATCTCCCACCTTGTCTCAGGACCCTCACACAGCATTCCTGAGAACATTAGAAAGTATGAAGATTCTACCCAACACCATGCTACTGGGTGACTTCAACTATCCAAACATTGACTGGGAAAACTACTCAAGCTCAAACGCCCTAGCCCAATGCTTCCTTGAGTTTATAAACTCAAACGCCCTTGAACAGCTGGTCACCACTCCCACAAGAGGTGACAACATACTGGACCTGGTCATTACCAACATGGGGAACCTATGTTCCACACCTGAGGTAAACCCATCATTGGTAAGATCAGATCACAAACTAATCACACTGGACATCCACATCCCGACCCCCCCCCCCCCCCCAGTCAAAGAAATCAAGGTAAAAAACTTCTCTAAAGCCAACTTCACACTCCTCAAGACCGAGGTGGGATGTTTCAAAGCTCCGAATCAAATGGAAAATGATGACCCATCGGCAGAATCCTTTACAAGTGCATTCTATGAACACCTTCAAGAATGCATGGACCGAGCCATCCCAAGTAAAACCAAGACCAACTCCTCAAAAAAGAGGAAGCCAGTCTGGTGGACCCAGGCCATAAATAAACTTTACAACAGAAGGAGGAAACTCCTGCAAGATAGAACAAAATCCCAAAATAAGAAGGCATCTCTGATTAACATCAGTAAAAAACTGTGCTCCCTCATTAAATCATCCAAAGCCAACTTTGAAAGAAAAACAGCCAATGACTCTAAGGATAACCACAAGGCCTTCTTTAACTATGTCATGAGTCTAGGGGCAAACTCTCAGATATGCTCCGAGCTAGTGCATAATGGCCATAAATACACTGAACCAACCGACATTGCCAACATCCTGGCTGACAAGTTCAGTGCAAACTTCACCTCTCCCTCTTCACCAAAGGGGCTAGCACCCATACCAGAAGAATGTGGCGCTCCAGATATCTCAGACACACAAGTAAAGACAGCCCTTGCAAAGGCCAAAAACACAGCATCAATGGGACCAGATGCTATCCCAGGTTGTGTCTTACACGAGCTTCAAAATGAACTAACCCCCCCATCTCAAATCACTATTCAAACTCAGCCTCTCTACAGGCTATGTATCCAAAGAATGGCATACAGCAACAGTCGTACCACTCCACAAAGGTGGTGCCACAACTGACCCTGGGAAGTATCGCCCTATAAGCTTGACTAGCTTGGTCTGCAAAGCCATGGAACGTATTATCATGGAGCTCATTAACAGGGACATTGGGAACCTCCAGACACTGGACCCTACCCAGTTCGGCTTTGTTAAAGGCAGATCTTGCCTCCTGAAGTTGGTCGACTTCTTCGAAACAGTCACCAAGGCCATAGATGAAGAGAAGGTGGTCCACACAGCATATCTGGACCTCGCTAAGGCATTCTACACCATCCCACACTCAGGAATCATAGACAAACTCACCAGCTTAAATATTAACCCCTATGTCACGAGATGGGTTGTCAATTGGCTCTCAGACAGAACCCACACGGTAAGAGTGGCAGGCTCCATGTCTGACTCTAAACCAGTCACAAGCAGAATCCCACAGGGCTCAGTCCTGGGACCCCTCCTGTTCGGTATTTATTTCTCCGAAGTACAGGCAAAGGTGGAGGGACTGTGGCTAACCAAGTTCGCAGATGACTGTAAATTGGGTGCAATAATTGACTCTCCAGCTGACACAGACATCCTGCAAAAGGGTCTCACAAAGACAAACACCTGGTGTCAAAGTCATGGCCTCAAGCTAAATGCCAAAAATGCATAGTAATCCCATTTGGGAAAAACAAAGTACCTACAAACTGCCACATAGATGGGAATCCACTAAGTACAGAAGAAGTAATTAGGGACCTAGGTACCCAAGTAGATAGCATGCTCTCCTTTGATAACCACATAGCCAAAACGGTCAGGAAATCCTTCTATGTGGCACACCTGATCACAAAGGGTTTCTCATCCAGATCCAAGGAGGTGATTGTGGCCCTTTACTACTCACTCATTAGGCCCATATTAGATAAAGTACAATGCCCCATTTGGGATGTACCTCACTAGACACCTGCAACATCTAGAAAGACTACAGAAGTACCTCGCTAAGAGGATTAAGGGCCTTAAACAATTACCCTATGAAGCACGACTAAAAAAGCACCAGCTCTTCTCAGTCGCTTACCATCTTCTCAGAGGTGACCTATGTCTGACCTATAGGGCCATGTCAAACCCTGAACTAATGGACATGCTTCACCTCAAAAAAACGAGATCCCTCATAATCACTCGTTCTAGTGACTTGAACCTATGTACAACAATAAACAGGACATGCTGGAGGGATAGATTCCTGTCCCAGCGACTCCCCTCACTCTGGAATAGAATCCCAATCCATATTCGACAGAGCTCCTCTCTGACCCTTTTCAAGAGAAATCTTGATGAGTGGATGGGTAATCATAAGTTCTACCCTGGGATCACTTCAGGATCCCTGTTGACAGAGGCCCAGGTTACTAATCTAATGGAGAGGCGAAAGCCATCACTCTGTGGTTAGGCTTATAAATGCCCATGGGCAGATAGCCTAGTACTTACCTATGAACCCATATAGAGTGAATAAGCAGATCTCTGGTGCAGAGGGACAAAGGATCTGTGTCCTACTGAGTAATACCACAGGCCACAGAGTAGCAGGCCAGGGAAGTAGGTGTCCAGTACTCTCTTGCTTATCCTCACTCGAGAGTGTTGGTTGACTAGCCCTGCCACAGGGATATACATTGTTTAAAGGCCTAGGGTGCTAGGATCCGACACATAACACAAGCACTCAGGTCACTCCAAAGCAAATACAAATATGACTCAGTCATTGTACATGCTGGTGTGAATGACCTGAGATGTACCTCCCTGGACTGCATGAAAAGAGACATAGAGGAGCTCTCTGATCATGTAGCCCAGGCTGGTATGACCCTGACCTTGAGCAGCATCTTACCCTCACCTAGAATGATGCCACAGTACAAAGACAAAATGATCGATTTTAACAATTGACTAAAATTTTGGTGTCATTCAAAGGGGATCCAGTGTCTGTCTGCCTGGGATGACATGCTCGACAAGCCACATTGCTTCGCTAGGGACGGCTTGCACCTGTCACCACTGGGCTTTCAGATATTGGCAAAGGCTCTTGCCACCCCCATAGTCCCTTTTTTAAGCAAGGCTCAAAAGTCAAACCCACCCCCATAGACAGCACAAGGAACAAGAAACTAAGGGCAATGCTGCTAAACGCCAGAAGTCTTAACCTCAAGATGCACGCACTCGAAGCTCTCCTCAGTATGGAGAACATCGATATCTGTGCAGTGACAGAAACCTGGTTCAAGGCTCCAGAGAGCACCCCAGCACTACCAGGCTATACCTCATATCATGCTTTTCGGCCCCAAAACCCGGACTGAACCACAAAAGGAGGGGGAGTTTCCATATTTATCAAGGATATCCACACCTCCAGGTTAGTGGCATTGCACGAAGTATCGGAGACCATCCATGTGCAACTAACAGTGGGAAAGACTGCTTTTAGGTTTATAGCATCCTACAGACCACCCTCTCAAAGTCAGGAATCCCATTCGGCTTTCCTGAAAACACTGGAGAACATGAAGATCTCTCCGAACACCATTATATTGGGCAACTTCAACTACCCAAATATTGACTGGAAGCACTACTCAAGCCCCAGCACCTTAGCCCAAATATTCCTGGAAATTATAAACTCAAATGCTATGGAACAACTAGTCACCACTCCCACAAGAGGGGACAACATACTAGACCTGATCATTACCAACATGGGGACTCTATGCTCCACACCAGAAGTATATCCCTCATTGGTAAGATCAGACCATAAATTAATTTCACTGGATGTCCACATCCCGATCCCACCCCCAGCCCAGAAAACCACAGTGAAAAACTTCTCAAAAGTGAACTTCTCACTTCTCAAAACCAAAGTGGAATCCTTCAAGGCCCCAGGGCCAGTGGAAACTACAGCGCAAACTGCAGAATCCTATATAAATGCATTCTACGGACATCTCCAGGAATGCATGGATCATGCTATCCCAAACAAAACCAAGACCCAATCATCCGAAGGCAGGCGTCCAGTCTGGTGGACCCCTGCCATAAATAAACTGTACAACAGAAGGAGGAAGCTACTACATGATAGAGCAAAATCCCTAATAGGGAAGGCATCTCTGATCAGTACTAGCAAAAAAATTACGATCCCTCATAAAATCCTCCAAGGCCAGCTTCGAGAGAAAAATTGCACAGGACACCAAAGACAATCATAAGGCTTTTTTCAGTTATGTTAGAAACCTGGGATGCAACTCCCAGACTTGCTCTGTGTTGATTCTAAACGACAAAAAATACACTGAACCCACAGACATCGCCAATATCCTGGCAGACAGGTTCAGTGCAAACTTCTCCCCCCCCCAAAAGAGCAAGTATCTATCCCGGCAGAGGGCTGCCTCCCAAACATCTCAGATGCTCAGGTGAAGGCTGCCCTCTCCAAAGCAAAAAACACTGCTTCCATGGGACCAGATGGCATCCCAGGTTGCGTCCTACATGAACTCCAAGAGGAACTAATCCCTCAAATAAAACAGCTATACAATCTCAGCCTCACTACAGGATATGTGCCCACAGAATGGCGTACAGCAACAGTGGTCCCACTCCACAAAGGTGGAGCCTCTACGGACCCTGGAAACTATCGCCCCATAAGCCTGACTAGCTTAGTCTGCAAGGCTATGGAGAGGATCATCATGGAGCTCATAAACAAAGACATTGGGGACCTACAGACACTAGATCCTACCCAGTTCGGCTTTGTCAAGGGCAGATCCTGCCTTTTGAACCTGGTTGACTTCTTTGAAACAGTCACCAAAGCCATAGATGAAGGGAAGGTAGTCCACACAGCCTATCTGGACCTTGCAAAGGCATTTGACACAATACCCCACTCGGGCATCATAGATAAGCTATCCAGCTTAAATATAAACCCCTATGTCACAAGATGGGTAGCAAACTGGCTCAAAGACAGAAACCACAGAGTGAGAGTTGCTGGAGCCATGTCAGACTCGAAACTGGTCACAAGTGGCGTCCCACAGGGTTCTGTCCTGGGACCACTCTTGTTCGGTATATACTTTTCCGAGGTATAGGCAAACTTGGGAGGACTATGGCTCACCAAGTTCGCAGACGACTGCAAACTGGGCGCCATAATCAACTCTCCAGCTGACACAAACATCCTTCAAAAAGGTCTCACAGAGACAGATAACTGGTGCCAGCGCCATGGTTTAAAGCTAAATGCCAAAAAATGTATAGTCACACCCTTTGGCAAAAACAATGTGCCCAAAAATTACCACATAGGCGGAAACCCATTAAGTACAGAGAAAGTTATTAGGGACCTGGGGACCCAAGTTGATAGCAATCTCTCCTTTGAAAACCACATTGCCAAAGTGGTTAGAAAGACCTTCTACATAGCCCACCTCATCACAAAGGGTTTCACATCTAGATCAAGAGAGGTAATCGTGCCCCTTTATTCATACCTCATCAGGCCCATCATAGAATACAATGCCCCTTTTGGGATGTACCTTACCCGACACCTGCAGCAATTAGAAAGACCCCAAAAGTATCTCACCAAGAGGATCAAGGGTCTCAAACAGATGTCATATGCTGCTCGGTTAAAAAAACTCCAGCTCTACTCAGTTGCATACCGCCTACTTCGAGGCGATCTATGCCTGACATACAAAGCTATGTCAAATCCAGAATTAATGGACATGCTCCACCTCAGTAAATCTAAATCCCTTAGAGCCACACGCTCGAGGGACTTGAACCTCAGCACAGAAATAAATAGAACTTGCTGGAGGGACAGGTTCATAACCCAGAGGCTCCCTTCGCTCTGGAATAGAATTCCAGTTCATGTGAGGCAGAGCACCTCACTGAATCTCTTCAAGAAGAATCTCGATAAGTGGATGGGGGATCGTAGGTTTGTCCCAGGGATTACTCCTGTGTCACTATTAGACAGAGGCACAGTAAACTAAACCTTAAAAAGGGCACAGTATACTCAAATCAAGGGGTGGCGTAAGCCATACAGAATTGGGCTAGGCTTATAATTGCCCCAGGGCAGATAGCCTAGTATGAACCTATGAACCTAAATATGATTGTGAGTATTCATATGATTTTGACTTAGGACCATAAGCCCACGTGAGGAGTCTTTACATTACTGCAGACATAGCTCTCAACTGTCCCTTATGTTGCCTCATATTTTTGCCATGCCGATACAATTTTTGATTTTTTTTGGTAAATCACTGAGGATTACAGTCACTCAATAATGCCAGATATTACAGTTTCATAACCTTTATTCTTTGAGAAAGTAGATGTTGGTGGAAAATATGTCATTCTATTAAATTTCTAAGTGAAGTGGAGAAATATTTAAAACTATTTCCTGATTTTTAGGATTTTGTCTGTCATTGTTTCTTGAGCAACAAAGTTGAAACCTATGTCTGCAAAGCATTATAGGTATTTGAAAATGAACAAATTAGGCTTGTTGTAATGATTGTTTTTTGGTGCTTGCTTTCTAAACTAGCAGAGGTGGAGGGTTCTGGGCTCAGCATACAAAAATCTCAATGTTTGCCAAGAAAGAAACTACAGTGAGACTAACCCAACTTTCTTACACAGGCCATGCAATGTAGATGTCTATACTCCTGGCATAGCTCTCAATCTCTTAGTAGGCCAATGTGGAACACAGAGCCTAGCAATGTGTGACAAACAACCAAAATGTGGAACACACTATTTTCACACTGCGAGAAAATGTTCCATTTCCATGGTGCCTGGTTCATAGGTTCGTACTAGGCTAATGGCCCTGGAGCCTTTACAAACCTAGCCCATATGATTACCCTGGCATCGTGCCAACCATCCTTAATTCCCAGTGCCTCGGTCAAGTAAAGGAACTGGAGTGATCCCTGCGGTGAATTTTCTATTTCCCATCCACTCATCAAGATTTCTCTTGAAGAGGGCCAGTGAGGTGCTCTGCTTGACATGTATGGGAAGTCTGTTCCATAGCATGGGCAGTCTCTGGGTTATGAACCTGTCCCCCCAGTATGTTCTGTTGATTGTGGTAATGAGGTTGAGGTCTCCGGAGCGTTTGTTGTGGAGGAATTGGGATTTCTTTAGATGTAGTATTTCTAACAGAGCTGGGTCAGACATGGCTTTGTAAGTCAAGCAGAGATCACCTCTAGGTAGGCAATGAGACAGAGAATTATAAGTCTCACCAGTTAATTCCCAAAGGTGAGAATCAAACCTTGTACCTTACGTTTATGAGTCAAACACCTTAACCGTTATACCAAACCCAAAGTGGACTTGCATGACGTTCAAGTACGTAGCCAAAAATTAGCACTGTACATTTGTAAAGTTCAATAAAAACACAACTTGTAATTTAAATTAACATTTATTTTATACTCTACAAAACAGTAAATAACCAAATGCAAAACAGCACTACTACAGAGTATCATACTAAAATTAAAACTACTATTGTGGAAAATCAAACTAAACCTGCCCATTAATACCATTTCCTACAACATTACATGGTTCTAAATGTTTGCTAAACACTATCCCACTATATATTTCACACTGTAAACAATCTACATCTGTACATTGTACTATATCTACGGACGTATGTATTTAATGTACTTTAGATGCACACTCCTTATTGTAAGCTGCTGCATGCAACTGCCCAAGAATGTATTATAAAATGTTCTGCATACTGCGTGGCACCAGTAAAACTTCTCCAAATCTCTTCACCCATGCATCAAGAGAGAAACTGTTCCTCTATATATCAACTAAAATGAAGTTCTGCATGACTAAAACAGTCTGCTGCAACACTGCTTACCAAAATGCCTGCAATATTGTACCACAGCACATCTAATTGCACAAGTTCACAACCACAAATAACAGTAGTGATGACCTCAGTGTTAAAAGTAGAAAATGCACTATTATAAAATATAACAAAGGGATAGTTTCAGGAACAGAACAGTACCCTTAAACCAAATTCCAGCAGCAATTTGTTGCTGTAATTGATTAAAAAAAATTAATGGAGCAGGTTTTTTGATCAACCTACATTTTCTGAACAATGAAGTGCGAACTGCAACTGTAGTGTCTACTAACAGACTACAGTCTGATTCGTTTAAATTATAATAGCACAGGTTTTGTATCTGCCTATATTCCTAAATAATGTTAGCATGAACTTATAGTTTGTCATTACAACACCACAATCCTTTTAAAATGAACAGACTTGCCCTACCTTACATTGCCTGAATAATGTGTGAACCTTGGTAGGTAGGCATTACCGAGAGACTGCATTTTTTCACTTAAAAAGTTAAAAGAGCAACAGGTTTTTCATCAAACTAAGTTGTCTGAACACTTTAATCTCTCTAAACAGACATTATCATGAGAGAGTACAAAGTAATACGAAATGTTTTGCATCAACCTACATTTAGAACAATAGAAACCTCTTCGGACAGACTGCACTAAAGTTGTTTAAAAGTTAATAAAACAACCAATAAGTTTCATATTACATTAACCACACACTATCTTAATAATCAGCATAAACATCTCATCTGGCTTAACTGACTGTGGTGAAAGTAAATAATAGAATAGGTTTTGCATAGACCTACATTTTGTTAAATAATTGCAAAAGATGAAAATCTAATGCCCAGCATTGCTAACATACTGCAACCCTTAATGATTCACCAAGAAAGAAGCTTTTTGCATCAACCTATATATTGTATAACCTCTACTGAAATACTGCATCACACATCCTTTAAAGGTTTATACAGCAAACAGGTTTTGCATCAATACACATTATTTTAGCAATAACCAGCATAAATCTCCAATCTTGCATTAATGACCACAATCAAATTCAAAATGTTAATAGAACAGAATGTGCTTATACCTACATTTCATTTCCTTCCAGCATGACAAAGTATAAAGCCGATGTCTGCCATTACTGACCCATTATAATACATATTGAAGGGTGGCATGTGGAAGGATGGGTGCTGCTTTGGGTGCAATAACATGGCAAAACAAGTGTTTGGTACAATTCTGTTTAAAGACTACAGTTTGTAGTTGTGGGTGGTGGCTGAAATGACTTCAGTGATGTTACTGTAGTCTCCATCATGATTGCACAAAAGTGATGCAGATTTGGAGTGCTTTTGCAAAGAAGAGTGGGCAAATATTGCCAAGTCAAGATGTGCCATGCTGATAGAGTCCTACCCAAGAAGACTGAATGCTGTAATTAAATCAAAAAGTGCATCAACAAAGTATTAGTTTAAGGGTGTCCACACTTATGCTACCAGCTTATAGTACGTTTTTTATTTTTTATATTTTTCCCCTAACAGATTTGTTTGTTTTTTAATTGAGTTGTACAGGTTATAGGTGAAATTAGCGGTGGGAAAACTTTTGAAATGATTTATTGTGGTCTCATTTTTCTTTTATATCACAAAAGCCTGGCATTTTCATATGGGTTTGTACACTCTTTATATCCACTGTACCTCTTTATTCAACTTCATAAAAAATTAAGGGTCAAACACCTGAAATCTGATGTGTTGACAAAAGACCAGACTTGTCCCTGACCCTAAAAATGCACACAATATACTCTCTGAAAACTTTCTAAACATCAATACTATAGCAAAAATGTGAGGAAAATAAAATTAGAAGTCAAGATACTGTATCATTTATCCTGAAAAGTGTTGTAGAAACAGCTCTGAATAAAATCAAGAATACTATAGGACTTGTAGGTCTATAAGTTAAGCCTGCAATATCTCAGCCATTGCAGGTTAGGCAAACATTGCCACAAAATAAGAAGTCTCCAAGGTGAGATAATGGTTCAAATAATTATGGTGGGAATTTGGGAGCGATTGACAGAATGTTGATAGCTTAGACTGTGAATGAAATGGAGCAGCAGGAAAAGGGAGGAATAAGAAGCAGTAAAGAAACAGGGAGGTATGAACTGTAATAAACTTTACTTTGACATAGTTTCAACTCTGCAACCAGGGACTGTGTAGTGGTCTAATGGTTAAAGTGTTTGCCTTACAAACACAAGGTACAGGGTTTGAGCCCCACAAGGGATAATTGGCTAGGCTTAAAATGGCTCACAAGGGCAGTTATCCTAGTACTAATTTAGGAACCTATAAATTTATTCAATCTCCTCCATTCTTCTAACTGAAGTTTGTTCACTGCTAGGAATATGTACTGCTAATATGTATGGGAAGCTTCTTTCATAGGCAAGGGAGGCAGTAGGCTATGAGATTGTCCCTGAATCAAGAATCATTGATATGTTGGTGTAAAACTTTGGAAAGGATGTTAACTGAGTTTTTCTTTCTGAAGATAAGGAAGTCACAGAGAGCAGGGTCTGATATGGCTCAGAATGCAAAACACTGATCACATCACGTTGCACAATTCTATAGGCCACGGATAATAAAGGCAGGCTTTCTAGTTATCTAAGTAACAGAGGCTCTTTTAACCTTGGATTTTTTCAGTTATAAAATGACTGGGTCATTCCACTTGGGAGAGATTGTTAGTGCTGTGCATAGCAAACTGAGAATAGTATTCTACAGATGGACAAACAAGGACAGAGTAAAGTGGAATTATGAAGGACTTTAATCTAGATGAGAACCTATGACATATGATATGAGAGATGAAAAAGGGTTTTCTGATAATATTTGAAAACTAGATTAAATAAACAGTGGGCATTAAATTTAACAATCCCCAGCAGAGAAAAAGGAACAATGATTTATTTGTTGAAGTACTTAGGGAAAAATAGAATTAAGGAAGAACAGCTTTCGTACAAGTGCAGGGTTGTTGTGAAATGCTCTTCCACTAAGGAATAGAAATGTAAAGAGTTTACAAGCATTTAAAAATGTGTTGAATGAGGTTATTGGTATTAGGATTTATGACCTCACACTATTAGGTGACAAGCTCTTAGAAAGTTCAAAAGTTAACGTATTTTATTAATAACGTTTTCGCTTCTGTTTAACAGGAGCTTCATCAGACAAGTAAAAACAGCGCCAAAAACACTTTTAAATAATTGCCAGGTATGCAGTATGATGTCATTTCCTTTGAAACCAAGGTTTTAACCACCACACCTGTTTAAAAGGACATCATCGATTTTTAGCCAAAACGATGTCCCAAATCACATAAAATTCTTGGTAATAAACACCAAGTAATAAAAGGTTTTTCAAAGATTACACAAACGTAACAATAACCCATTAACACTATGTATTCATACAGTTATTAAAATGAAATATTTTAAAAATTATATTTAACAGGTCCAGTCAAGTACTCGAAAAGAAGGTGACACAAATATGGTGTCTACAGTTGTTTTGATACTAAAAGATTAATATCAACAAATTCAAAGCATATTTCTAAAAGCTCATAGAGAAAACAGGCAAAAAGTATGACCCATATAAATATACCATTTCCCAGAAGGGAACGTGCAATCAGTGGCCTTAAAAGGTCAAAGTTGTATGCAAGCAGCATATCAAAACAAGACGTCAAAGGTTCAAGACCTAAGGTAACTTTTATACTTTAGAATGACAGAAATATTACAAGCTTCATTTAAACCTGGGAGGGAAAAAGCATTTAGTAAAAGTTGCCATTCAAGCTCTTTTATTTCCAATATGATGGGTTGGGGGCCCCCTCTTATACCCAATTTTACCAGGTCGATACCCATAAAACAAAAACTGTGCCCAGGATTTTCAAAGATGTGTTTGGAAAGAGCGTTATCCAATTTTTTATTTTTATGGCATAATTATGTTGGTAAACCCGGTCCCATAGTCTCCGGTCCGTTTTACCAACATAAAATGCAGGGCAACAGTTGCAGAGTGCTATGTAGACAACAGACCTGGTATCACAGCAAATCCTGTGGTTGAGGGTAAATTTTTCTTTTTTTATAGTAAAGGAGTTCCCTAGTTTTAGTAGTCTACACCAATTACAGCTTCCACAAGTGAATGTCCCAGTTTGTCTAGATCGAGTGTTTAAAGAGTCACTCGTTTGTAGGAGGTCTTTTAAGTTTTTACCCCTCTTAAAAACAAAGAGGGGGTAAGACCCCAAAACCTCAAGTAGGTGTGCATTGTTTAAAATAAACTGCCAGTTCTTGTTAATAATTGAACACATAATATTGGCATGTTTATTATATGTGATGATAAAGCTGGCCTTGAAGTCCCCAGGTGGATTAGTTTTATCATGTACAGACCTCCTAAGTTCACATGAAGAGGTTCCACATTCAAACCTGTGAGTAGGTGTTTCTAACATATCAGTCCCCTCCACCATGTTCTGTTTTGTAACATGAAGAAGTGGTTGATAGAACCCTGAAGCCCTTTTTAAAGCAACTTCTTTAATTAAGTTGTCCAACAAATCGCTCGGGTATCCCCTGTTCAGAAACATATTCCTAAGAGTGAAACACTCTTCTTCAAAGGCCTCTGAGGTATTACACATACATGTGGCTCTAACTAGTTGGCCCTTGACAATTGATCTTTTTTGTTTCCAAGGGTGGTTACTGTCAAAATGCAAAAAAGCATTACAGTAAGTGTGTTTCCTAAAAATGCTTGAAAGAATACAGGTGTTATGAAGATCTTTAACAAGTTTGACGTCCAAATAGTCGATCTCACTGGTAGAGAATTTATGTGTAAATTTTAAAAAACTACAAGATTCATTCATATTTTGAATCAAGCTGGTAACAGTGTCAGAGTTACCTTGGATAAGGACAAACACATCATCTAGGAAGCGTGTGTAGAATTTGGTGGCATTTTTAAATTGAGGGTTCACAAAAAGGACAGTCTTTTCCCAATAAGCAACCACAAGGTTTGCTACACTGCCTCCACAGGGGGAACCCATAGCGATTCCCCTCTTCTGTAGGTAGTGGCAGTTATTAAAGATGAAAAAGTTGGACGATAAAATAATGTCCAAAAGAAGAGTGACTACTTCAATTTCATCTTTCGGAGCATGTAAGTCCACTAACATGAGTTCCACCCATTCCATTGCTTCTTGGTGTGGAATAGAGGTGTATAAGTCCACCACATCAATGGTTAAGAAGTTATTGGATGGGTTAAACGGAATGTCATTGATGGCTTTTAGGAAAGACCAAGAATCTTTGCAACTTGCGGCAGTAACGTAAGGTATTTACCTAAAATGTGATCAACAACCTTTGCACAAGGGTGGGTGATAGAGCATCTCCCATCGACAAGGGCACGCATGGGTGGATCCACTAGGTTCTTATGAATTTTAGGGATCCCAAACATGACTGGAACTCTAGGAAAAGAGATGTTAATGAAGTTAAAGGTGTCAATGTTAATTCTCCCTTCGATAAACAAGTCCCTAAAGTACCCTTTAATCTTGTTGTATTGGCCTGATGTTTCATTCAGAGATGAAACTTCATAGGCGGGGGAGTTTAATACCTTAGACATTCTAAGCGTATAATCATCTTTGTCAAAGATGACTAGACCCCCACCCTTGTCGGGTTTCATGACCCTAATAGGTAGATTACGTAGGTTTTTCAAACTAAATCTTTGATCAGGTGAAATGTTGCTTTGGTTGTTGAACCATTTAATGTTGTCAAACAATTGCCTAAAGTCAAGTTCACAAACATACTCAAAGGTATGTAAGATGGGGTGGAGGGGAGGGTTAAAGGCACTTAGCAATTTAAAGGGAGCTCTATCAGTGTTAGGTACCCCATTGAACAACACTTTAAGGTTAAGGTTGCGTACAAAACATTTAAATTCAATTAAAAATTTTGATAAGCAAACTTTCTGGTCAGGAACAAAAGACAACCCAAAAGCTAGTAGTTCAATAAGTTCCTGTTCAATTTCCACATCGGAAAAGTTATACACAGTGAAGTCTCCTTTATTGTTCCTCAAAATAATAGGTTTACCAGAGGGGGTTGAAGAAAACCTAGAATTATTTTCTACTTCAATCTGTTCTGATTGTTTTTTCTCTGGTAATTCTTGCGCCCTAAAAAAGACTTTGTTTGGTTGTTGTAATTAGGGCGATACCCATGATTGTTAAGGTTAGCCTTAATTCTTTTACTCCTCCTAGGTTGATGGCCAGATGTACCCTCGTCTCCATCCTCATCATCAATTTCCTGTTCCTCTAAAATAGTAATAGAAGAGGTGCCCCCACCATCGTTTTTACTCATATTTTGTGTTTCAGGCACGTTGGTGGTTCTATTAGCCTTCTTGGTCAAATTTGGATAGGCAAGCTCATTAGCATAGGCTTGCCTGTCCCTCATTAGTTTCTTATTTTTATTTGTTTTTAATTTGACCAACAAAGCATCAATGCTTTCAAAAATCCGATGATAGTCATACTTATACCGTGAAAAATTAGTGTCAAGTTTGATTTTTTCATCAAGAGCACTTGTTTCAGACAATAAACAATCAATATGCCTCAAATAATGGTTCACCATTAATTCAAGCAGTTCCAACCCCTGTTTGTTAAACAGGCTAGAAAGGTCACTCATAAAGGACGGATCAAAAAATAATCCAGTAGGGGTAAACGAACTTCTCAATCCTTTAGGTATTATCTTTTCTTTCATACACTGCTTGAAGTAGGAAACTTCAAGCTGAAGTTTTTTTATTTTTAACATATTAGTATCTAAAAGTTTTAAGTGACTTGAAATACAGTCATCCGTATTACCTGTAGGGTAAAGTCCTGTAGCCGATGAGCCAGATGAAACGGGTGGTCCGAAATCAAATGCTTCGGTATTCACAACCCATTCCCCAAGGGTAGGCACACCAATAAGCCCTGAAGTACTGTTCCCGTTGATCACGGTAGTGTTTCCACTGTTTCCACTATTTACCGCCATGTTGTAAGAGACTGGTAGCGTACCAGCCGCTTGATACGGATGAATGTGAACATCTTGTCCTGTCGTAGGGATTAATCTGGTCGCGCCAGTAGTTTCCCCTAAATGGGACCTCGCATTAGTGGCCATCGTCCGTTGCGGTTGCCCTGGTGGTAGGGAGCCCGATAAGCCAATTTCCAACCTCTCGCTGTTGTTACCAAGTGAGTTAATTGTGGTGGTATGTGCAGCTGACACTACGTTGGACTCTATCCTGTCCAACCGGGAGTTGAAACAGTCCAAGCGTTGTGTAAGTAACGCCATCAAAGTTTCAAAATTGTTTGGGTCTCCGGTGCTAGGAACATCATTGCCGGTAACATTTCCTGACCCAAAAAGATTCGGAGTGCTTGGACTCGACATTCCGTACAAGACAAACGAGTGAAGTCCAAAAAAAGTCACAAAACCGCAAAAACAAGGATACGGAAAGGATCCAAAAGCAAACCAAGTTCAAAAGTTAACGTATTTTATTAATAACGTTTTCGCTTCTGTTTAACAGGAGCTTCATCAGACAAGTAAAAACAGCGCCAAAAACACTTTTAAATAATTGCCAGGTATGCAGTATGATGTCATTTCCTTTGAAACCAAGGTTTTAACCACCACACCTGTTTAAAAGGACATCGTCGATTTTTAGCCAAAACGATGTCCCAAATCACATATAATTCTTGGTAATAAACACCAAGTAATAAAAGGTTTTTCAAAGATTACACAAACGTAACAATAACCCATTAACACTATGTATTCATACAGTTATTAAAATGAAATATTTTAAAAATTATATTTAACAGGTCCAGTCAAGTACTCGAAAAGAAGGTGACACAAATATGGTGTCTACAGTTGTTTTGATACTAAAAGATTAATATCAACAAATTCAAAGCATATTTCTAAAAGCTCATAGAGAAAACAGGCAAAAAGTATGACCCATATAAGTATATATTTGTTTTTAAGAGGGGTAAAAACTTAAAAGACCTCCTACAAACGAGTGACTCTTTAAACACTCGATCTAGACAAACTGGGACATTCACTTGTGGAAGCTATAATTGGTGTAGACTACTAAAAGTAGGGAACTCCTTTACTATAAAAAAAGAAAAATTTACCATCAACCACAGGATTTGCTGTGATACCAGGTCTGTTGTCTACATAGCACTCTGCAACTGTTGCCCTGCATTTTATGTTGGTAAAACGGACCGGAGACTACGGGACCGGGTTTACCAACATAATTATGCCTTAAAAAATAAAAAATTGGATAACGCTCTTTCCAAACACATCTTTGAAAATCCTGGGCACAGTTTTTGTTTTATGGGTATCGACCTGGTAAAATTGGGTATAAGAGGGGGCCCCCAACCCATCTTATTGGAAATAAAAGAGCTTGAATGGCAACTTTTACTAAATGCTTTTTCCCTCCCAGGTTTAAATGAAGCTTGTAATATTTCTGTCATTCTAAAGTATAAAAGTTACCTTAGGTCTTGAACCTTTGACGTCTTGTTTTGATATGCTGCTTGCATACAACTTTGACCTTTTAAGGCCACTGATTGCACGTTCCCTTCTGGGAAATGGTATATTTATATGGGTCATACTTTTTGCCTGTTTTCTCTATGAGCTTTTAGAAATATGCTTTGAATTTGTTGATATTAATCTTTTAGTATCAAAACAACTGTAGACACCATATTTGTGTCACCTTCTTTTCGAGTACTTGACTGGACCTGTTAAATATAATTTTTAAAATATTTCATTTTAATAACTGTATGAATACATAGTGTTAATGGGTTATTGTTACTTTTGTGTAATCTTTGAAAAACCTTTTATTACTTGGTGTTTATTACCAAGAATTTTATGTGATTTGGGACATCGTTTTGGCTAAAAATCGACAATGTCCTTTTAAACAGGTGTGGTGGTTAAAACCTTGGTTTCAAAGGAAATGACATCATACTGCATACCTGGCAATTATTTAAAAGTGTTTTTGGCGCTGTTTTTACTTGTCTGATGAAGCTCCTGTTAAACAGAAGCGAAAACGTTATTAATAAAATACGTTAACTTTTGAACTTGGTTTGCTTTTGGATCCTTTCCGTATCCTTGTTTTTGCGGTTTTGTGACTTTTTTTGGACTACAGCTCTTAGAAAGTCTTAAGTGAGGCTTAGAGTTTGGTATCATATACACTGAACATTAGTAAATTATAATTAATATGGCAATTAGAACTGAATGCACATGAAATGCCTGGTTAATGATATCACAAATACAGAATGCATTTTTAAAGTTACAGTCTTTAGTGTTTCTGCTGGTTGTTAGTAACCTTTTTAAGTTTTGTGCATTTAAATGTTGTTTTGTAAATTAAATCAGTCTAAAGAAGTCTGAAGGTATTTCAGAGACAAATGTACTCAATTAATTTTATAATAAATTTGTCTGATAATTGGGAGTTCTGTTTTCTGTGTTACTATTGGAGATAATCTGATCTATGGCAGCTCGTTGGCTGTGTATATTCCTAAATCCTGGATTAGATGTGGTGTTATTTGTTTTGCAGATATACAGGAGGTCCATTAGAGTGCGGTCTGACAGTGCCCTGTATGCTAGGCATAGATCTCCCCTCAACAGCCTATAGGAGACAGAATACACAGATAGGGCACAAGCTGCTGGGTGAAATGTAGGTTATCATCCACTATTCTTCCTTGTTTTTTTGTTATAGTTTTGTACTTAGAATGTCATTTTATTTTGTGATCAAAATCAACATCTCTCTTCCCAGCACCAAAGGATTATGCATTTTAACACAAAAAGCAAGGCAATTGTCATTACGTCAAACTGTAATCCTACCCATCTTCTGTTGCATTATATCTCATAGGTTCATAGGTTCATAGGTAGGTACTAGGCTATCTTTATAAGCCTAGATGGAATGTGTTGGCTTTCGCTGCCCTCTTAGATTAGTTCCCTGTGCCTCTGTCCAGCACAGTCATTGAAGTTATCCCTGGGGTAAACTTTCTATTTCCCATCCACTCATCAAGGTTTCTCTTGAAGAGGGTGAGCGAGCAGCTCTGCCTAATATAGATTGGAATCTTGTTCCAGAGCATGGGAAGTCTCTGGGACAGGAATCTATCCCCCCAGCACGTCCTATTTATTGTTGTGGTGAAGTTTAGATCCCTGGAGCGTGTGGCTGGAGGGGATATGGTTTTCTTTAGGTGGAGCATGTCCATCAATTCTGGGTTGGACATGGCCTTGTATGTCAGGCAGAGATCACCTTTGAGTAGGCGGTATGCAACCGAGTACAGCTGGAGTTTCTTCAGTTGAGCTGCATAGAGCATCTGCTTTTGGCCAGTGATCCTCTTGGTGAGGTACCTCTGTGGTCTTTCCAGTTGTTGCAGGTGTCTTGTAAGGTACATCCCAAATGGGACATTGTACTCTATGATGGGAGTGATGAGTGATACATAGAGGGGCCCAATGACCTCTTTCGATCTGGATGCAAACACTTTTGTGATTAGGTGGGCCACATAGAAGGATTTTCTAACCACTCTGGCAATATGATTATCAAAGGAGAGGTTACTATCTACTTGGGCCCCCAGATCCCTTATTACGTCTTCCGTATTTAGGGGGCTACCACCTATGTGATAGTTTGTGGGTACTTTGTTTTTTCCAGAAGGGATGACTATGCACTTTTTGGCATTTAGCTTGAGGCCATGTTTTGACACCAGGTATCTGTCTCAGTGAGACCCTTTTGGAGGATGTCTGTGTCAGCCGGAGAGTCAATTATAGCTCCTAGTTTGCAGTCATCTGCGAACTTGGTCAGCCATAGTCCTCCTGTGCTTGCCTGTACCTCTGAGAAGTATATGCCGAACAGGAGGGGTCCTAGGATTGAGCCCTGGGGAACGCCATTTGTAACCAGTTTAGAATCAAACCTAGCTCCCGCAACTCTTACCATGTGGGTTCTGCCTATGAGCCAGTTGGCAACCCATCTCATGATGTAGGGGTTTATGTTCAGGCTGGTGAGCTTATCTATAATAACTGAGTGGGGAATGGTGTTGAAGGCCTTTGCGAGGTCTAGGTAGGCTGTGTGGACCAACTTTCCCTCATTTATAGTCTTGGTAACTGTCTCAAAGAAGTCCACCAGGTTTAGGAGGCATGATCTGCCCTTAACAGAGCTGAACTGGGTAGGGTCCAGTGTTTGGAGGTACCCAATGTCTCTGTTAATGAGATCCATGATGATGCGCTCCATAGCTTTGCAGACCAAGCTAGTCAGGCTTATAGGGCAATAGTTCCTGGGATCTGTTGTGGCTCCACCTTTGTGGAGCAGAATAACCGTTGCTGTGCACCACTCTGTGGGCACATAGCCTGTGGAGAGGCTGTGTTTAAACAGTGTGTTTAGGTGAGGGGTTAGTTCATCTTTGAGCTCGTGTAGGACACAGCCTGGGACACCGTCTGGTCTCACTGATGCTGTGTTTTTGGCTTTGCAGAGAGCTGTTTTAATCTGAGTGTCTGTGATTTCAGGGGCACTACATTCTTCTGGTATAGTTATGGGCCCTTTTGGGGGTGAGAGAGGGGAGAAGTTTGCACTGAACCTGTCTGCCAGGATGTTGGCTATATCAGTTGGTTCAGTGTATTTTGTGCCATTCTGCACTAACTCCGAGGAGATCTGAGAATTGCCACTTAGATTCTTGACATAGCTAAAGAATGCCTTGTGGTTATCTTTGGAGTCCATGGCAATTTTTCTTTCGAATCTAGCTTTGAATGATTTTATGAGGGAATGTAGTTTCTTGCTGATACTGATCAGGGATGTCTTCCCTTCTTGGGATTTTACTCTTTTTTTGTACTAGTTTCCTCCTTCTATTGTATAGCTTGTTTATAGCAGGGGTCCACCAGACTGGTTTCCTTTTCTTGGAGGAGTGAGTCTTGGTTTTGTTTGGGATAGCACAATCCATGCATTCTTGCAGGTGCCTGTAGAGTGCATTAATAAAGGATTTTGCAGCTTGGACAGTGTTATCCTTTAGCATGGGGGCTTTGAAACTTCCCACCTCGGTCTTAAGTAACATGAAGTTTGCTTTTGAAAAGTTTTTCATGGTGGTTTCTTTGACCATGGGTGGTAGCGGAATGTGGATATCCAGAGTGATTAGTTTATGGTCAGATCTAACCAATGAGGGGTTGACATCCAGTGTGGTACACTGGTTGCCCATGTTGGTGATGACCAGGTCCAATATGTTGTCACCTCTGGTGGGGGTGTTGACCAGTTGATCCAGGGCATTTGAGTTTATAAATTCTAGGAAAAGTTGGGCAAGGGAGTTTGTACTTGAGTAGTTCTCCCAGTTAATGTTTGGGTAATTGAAATCACTCACGACAAACCAAGGAAAGTGAAACATACAAAACCCATTTAGAACAGAAACCTTGTAGTCGTTACTCCGATAGATGCAAAAGTCAAAAAATGTCATAAAATTCTCCAGAAACAAAGATAGTTTTCCACACTTTATTTAAAGCTTCAAACATCCAGCTTTTCGTCAGTTAATACTAACCAACTTCCTCAGAACGAAAAACACGTCACTAGCAATCAGAACGTACTTATAGTTTAAAAACCCCTCACGTGATTAGCGTAATAGGAACTATATAATACATTCAATACATGAAAAAACGTGAAAAAAACATAGGATGAGTTGAAAACAATGTCTTAGACAAGTACAATAACATTAAAACTGTGATATTCAAACTGGTAACATTTAAAACTATCAATTTAAGGTATTTAAAACTCTCTGATCTCCAACAGCTGAGAACTCTGCCATGCGGTCTTGCTGAGTCACTACTCAGCAAAGAATGAATCAACACTGACAAATGTAGCTGATAGAAAGCAATTGCATTAAAAATATATAAGAAAGTAAATGAAATGAATACGAACTACTAGGTTTTAGAACAAACATTGTGGCCATTCTATGATGTCGATAAGTGTCCAAGTGTTGGTTGATATGTATCTAAATCGTAACACTAAATAATATCACAGGATGTCATTATAATAGAGAACGGAAAAAAATGGAGACTATTCTGTTTAACACTCTGATACACTATTATGTGCACTCATTTTGTACCCTGTGAGTCATACTGTTTAGGGTTGGCCAAAAAACATATATAATATATAAATATATATGTATAAGTATGATCGTATACTATATATTATATATTAGTTTTTAAAATAAGTTGGAACTTTACTTTCTCATTTATTCTATCTTGAAAAAACACCAGAAAAAATAAGATGAAATCAAATACTATAAATCAATAAGCCTATCATGAAAAATATAAAAACGTGCATAAACTATAAGTATACTATAGTATTACTATAAAAAATCAAAAACTATGAGTCAATAAATCTGTCATAAAAACATGAGAACATGTGCATGAACTGTAAATATACAAAAACGGAAACCTAAAACTATATACTAGACTTAGGTTTCATCTTTCCAAACTTTTTAATTTAAGTAGACATGTTATGGACAACATGCCATTTAAGCCAGGGTAATGGCAAGCATCCAGTTTCAGCTGCCATACCAATTCCTTCATCTCCAGCCTCAGTGATTCCGGTCCCCCCCCTTTTTTCTGATAGTATCTGATCAATAACGGAAAAAACAAATTCATGGTGGGGGTTCTCCATTATATGTTTGGCCAAGGCATTCTCCATTTTTCTTTCCTGATAGCATACAAAGTACATACGTTCCTGCAGTTTCCTATCTGTTTTTCCTATATAGAACACTGGACAATGTGAACACATTGCCAAATAAATGACATGGGTACTGGCACAGTTGAATCTACCCTGGATGCCATACTTGATACCCCTGACTACAAACGATGCACCTGTTTGGATTAACTTACAATATTTGCACATGTTGCATTTGTACATGCCTGATCTAAAATTTGAAACTCTCGGCCTCATCTCAACTAAATTTTTAAGATTAAGCCCCCTTTTAAAAACTGCCTTAGGGAGTTTATTCTGTTATTGATCGGATACTATCAGAAAAATGGGGGGGGCATACAAAGAAGTGGGACAAAGGCCCAAAAATAAGGACAATTTTTAAATATTGCTCTTATAAACTTACAAAGATAATAGAATAGGTCTTGCATTAGTATGAATTTTCTGAATGGTATGAAATCTGAAACTCAAATGTCTGTCATTATTTTCTAACTTTGGTCTTTAATGATTTGTCACTAATTTTCCAAAAAAACCCCACAATTTTGCCAAAAAAAACACAGTTTTATGAAAAATGGACCAAAAATGTGATGTAAAAATATAAAATAGCCACACAATACAGCTGGGAACCTGTCAAAGAAGGGACACTTAAATATTAGTACTGCTAACTTGAGCAGCTGACAAAATAAAAGAATCTACATGCATTTCTGTAATCTATAACTCTGATTATTACAGTTATTTCTTAATTGTAAACCATCCACATTTTCTTCCAAAATTGCTATTTTGCGGAGGGATTACCTAGGAGGAAGAGCAACATTTTGAGCCAAAATCAGGGACAGTTGAGAGGTTTGGCTATGCCTAATTCTATAAAGCAATTTATTTGCATGCACCTCTCAAACTGTTAATGCAATAAATCTGGACAAGGCCAAATATATTGGGGGAACATATAAACAGTACTAAAAATTGCTCTTGTATAAACTGAGACAGTTGATAGAACAACAGGTCTTACTTTAGCATGCATTTTTCTGAAGGTTATGAAGTCTGAAACTCAGTGTGTCATTATTTAGTGACTTAATTCCTAAATGATTTGCCAAAAAAACAAAAATTTTATGAGGAACAAACCAAAAATAAGAAGCAAAAATCTATTCATTCTTTGAAAATCTGGACATTTGGGAGGTATAGTTCAGCTGGGGCTGTCTTTAAGTTTGCCACCCTTCCCCCTCACAAAATCATGGTCAAATGGAGCCTCACCCTTCAGCCATTCCAATGATCCATTACTTGGCTATTTCACTCCATTTACCATAAACACTAATGTGCATACTGATTTGCTTCTATGATGATTTGAACTTCATTTGAAAGTTTTATTTTGCATTTTACAGCACAAACACTAAGACATCTGCTAAACAAACTTAGCATTAAAACTTCTCTGCCCTTGAAACTCACGTTCATTGAAACAGCATTGAAACCCACATTCAAAGAAAATACATTTTACCAGTGGCAGAACTGCCCAATTCAGAACATCTTTCCAGTAAACAATGAAACAAAATGCATGCACTCATAATGACAAAACTGCCCAGTTCAGAACATTTCCATCATAAAAGTCTACTCAAACTTCTACAGTCCACCATTATCAGTAAATATGCACAATTCTACAGTCCACCATTATCAGTAAATATGTACAATTCTACAGTCCACCATTATCAGTAAATATGCACAATCTCTGAAGAAGTAAAAAAGTCATCTAAATAATTCCACATTAAATAAATCTGTAACTAATGAAGAGGTTGTTGCTAGCAAACACCTTTATATTTCATGGTTTCATCGAAAAATAAAGTGTCTGATGCCCCTGAGGAATAAATTGCCTATATTACATTAAAAATGATAAGCTAGTAATATTGCAATAGGAAATGGATAGAAAACCGATAACAGGCTCATAGTTAGTATCTTAACTTTTTCAGTACGGCAGCATTCACCCCTTGTGGGAGTAGAACCAACAACCATCTGCATCAAAAGCAAGTACACAACCTGTTGTGCTATTAACAATGCAAGCTAACTTACCATAAGCAACACTAAACTTCTCTTCCCCTGCAGCTCTCAGCTCCTTGTAAAATCTACTCAATACTCAACTGCATCTCAACTTCGCAACACAAGAAATCTGGAAAAAGTCAAATGTATTGGGGGGGGTCAAAAGCCCAAAAACCAGGGACACATTAAACATTGCTTGTATAATCTTGGAAAGTTGCTAGAATAAAATGCTGTGTTACCACCATACATTTTACTACCAAGGTCCCTGTGCAAAAGAGTCAGAGCAAAATACCACTACGCCAAATCAGCTGCTTTGTGAAAGAGAGAAAGACTGAAACTTAAATGGCTATCATTTAATGAATTCAGTTCTCACCATAGCTGCCAACCTCTTAGCACAAAACACCTGGACAAACTCAGTAATGAGGGAATAAGGCCCTCAAAAGATATTCAGTGAATTCAATTCTTGCTATAGCTGTCAACCTTAGCACAAAAAACCTGGACAAAGCCAATAATGGGATAATACAGTCCCAAAAATAAGGACAAATTTCAAATATTCATCTTATAAACTTACAAAACTGCTAGAATAGAAGGTTGTGTTACTATGTATTTTCTGAAGAATATGAAGTCTGAAATACAAATCCCTGTGAATTCTACTTCTGACGGAATAAAAACAATTTTCAGCAGAGGCCCAGGGAGAAATACTGCAGACACATGTCTTTGTAAAATGGCAGGACACCAGAACAAATCCACACAAACACAGGGATGAGATGCAGACTCCACACAGAAGGCACCCCAGCTAAGAATTAAACCAGAAAACCTATAGCTGTGAGGCAACAGTTCTACCACTGCACCATCAAATATGTACAGAATTAAACATTCAGAAACCTGAAGTCTGAAATTCAAATGCCTGTCAATTTTATTTAACATTTGTTAATCAGGACAATCTGACTTGGAACAAAAAAACAATTTTCAGCAGAGGCCCAGGAAGAAATAATGCACACATGTCTTTGTAAGTAACATAGGACACAAAAGCAAACCCACACAAACACAGGGAGAAGATGCAGACCCCACACAGAAGGCACCCCAGCAAAGAATCAAACCTGAGAATCTGCAGCTGTGAAGCAACAATACTACCACTGCACCATCAAATATCATCCATTGCAACATTTAGAAACCACAGATATTATGAGGAACAGATCAGATCAAATATGAGGCAAAAATCTGCAATTTTTTTATAAATGGTGGTGGGTAGGTCCTTAACACCTGCATACAAGGTACAGGGTTCAAGCCTGGGTATCTCTACCCACCACCATTTGTTCTCTCTAGCCACCAGTATATAGTAACTGGGGCATTTTACACACACACACACACACACACACACACACACACACACACACACACACACACACACACACACACACACACACACACACTCCTACCAGCCCAATGATCAGCTCCTTCAGCGGCCTGCTACTACATCCAGCCCAACGATCAGCTCCTCAGTACTACAGTAATCCTGTATGCTCCTTCAGCGACCTAGTATGCTACTAAATCCATCAGCCCAAACGACTGATCAGTGACCCAGTACTCCTGCATGCAAACCCGTGCACTGAAAAAGTCTTGCAAGTCCTGCAAGAGCAGCTCAGTCCTCTCATTGGCTCTGACTGTGGCTGAAGCAGTCCGGAGCTCCTCTGTGTGGTGCAGTTGTCAATGCACAGAATCCTGGTATCTCACAGCAATGATTCACAGAATCCTGGTATCTCACAGCAATTATTGCTGGGTACCTGTTTTGTCCCTATCCAGACTGCTGGTAAGGCAGTTGTGAATTTTTTGTTTAACAGATATTTTTTGTTTTTTCTAGGTGGGGGGGCTGCAGTCCGGCAGTCCGATAGGATGAGCCTCCCCTGTTACTATGCATTTCTCAGCATTTCGCTTTAGTCCGTGGCTCTGGCACCAGTTGTTTGTCTGTGTTAGCCATTCCTGGAGAACATTTGTGTCTATGGGCACTTCAATGACAGCTCCTAATTTGTATTCATCCACAAATGTAGTCAGCCAGAGTCTGCTGACATTGACCTTGACTTCAGAGAAGTAAATGCCCAAAAGAGTATAGATGGCTGCTCATCCTTAGATCTGTACTACTTACATATTTTCGCTCCAAGACTATTGCATCTTAGAGCAGAAGAAACGTGTTAAGGTCCTGCAGCCTTTGATTTGGTATATATTCCCCACATTTGTACTGGTAGACCTGTTATTCTGTATTTGATTATATTACAGCGAGTTTTGAGACGCTTTGTATTTCTGATGCAATCACATGTAATTTTTCAAAGCCATCAGACTTGCACTTATGAGTCTTAACAATTCGTATATGTTTGCAGTCCAGACATCCTTTCTGTTTCTGAATCTCAGACTAAATATGGCAACACTCTATTAGAACATAGTTTAAATTCCTCTCTCTAAAATGATAGACCTGGCACTTTAACTTGAGGTGATAATTTCCTTTTAAGAACATCTGGTAGATTACTAAATAAATTTAATGAAAAATAAAACAATAATCCTAACTCAACAGTTGCTCTATTAGCTTTTGCATGAAATTCAGAGTTATACATAGCTTCCACATACCCACAATACCCTTCTTCTCTATCTAAATGTAGTTGCCTTGTGAATGCATTGTCATTTTGGCCCATCAAGAGAAAAAAAAATCACTCAAAAATAGTTTAATGTTAATTGAACTGACTCTTCTTATAGGAAAAATATCATAATTTGCATTCCTCCCTTTTTTCTATTTAATTAATACTCTCTACTCTTTCTAATACAGAAAATGACAATATTTTAGACTTTATTTCATTTAGCACATCTCACTGCTCTCACTACATCTCTGTTCTTTATAGCACATTTAGTGACATTACTCTTATCTTATCCCATTGGTCATGCAAAGCCTAAAGTTGCATCATGTGTCGTAAAATCCCAAATATTGTCTACCAGTAAAGATCCATAATTGCATACTCTCCTATCATTTTTGGCTAGGCCCATTATTACAACTGTTTCACCATGCTGAAGCAATTCACTTTTTAAATACTGTCTTAGTTCATTGCAAATTGCTGTTTTCATCATCAAAAAGTATACTTATTATGGTACACCCTGTCCTTGTTTTGCCTGCAAAACTGAACTAATGCATACTAAAGAAAGTGACCTGATGATTTGCATAGTAACTATAATACCCATCATGCACATATAATTTATTCCTCACAATCAGATGTGACCTTAAAATTGTTTTCAAAATATCTAAATCCATGTATTGTTAACTGCATCACCATTAGTTGTAATGCAATCTAAAATATCTATAAGAAATTAAGAAAAACCTGCTTAGTCACAAATGCTTTACAACGTTTAAATGTTCTTATCTTCACAATCTTCTTACTAATTTAGTCGAGAGACAGAAACATTCTCAAAAATTGCTTCACATCTGCTCTAACAACAATACTCCAGCTTTGAACTTTACCAACTATTCACCTCACTATCACTGATCACATTAGTTTCACTCCATTCTTATTTATTTATTTACTATTTGTTCAGTGGGTAAGTGGACCTTTTTCAGCCACAACTTGAACTCAAAGAGCAGAAAATACATCAGTCTTTCAATCACCTGTATTATATACAAAAATAATAGATAAAATTCAGAATGTAGCAAGACTGAACACAGAAGGAGTAACATTAAAAGATAAAGTCAGAGGGCATGCATATAAGATGCCACATTAAGATGCTGAGAAAAGTTTATTAAATGTATTCTATTATGCGTGATATGAGATAGCAAATTACTTAACCATTGTCATAGTAACAGTTGTAGGTAGAGTCAGTAAAGATGTGTTCTTCAAGCTCATCTTTGAAGGTTTAAATGGTTTCTAGATTTTTGTCTGTAGGCAGGTGGTTCCAGGTAGAAGGTCCCAGTCTAGAGAAAGCTCACTCACCCACAGCAGTTTAAATGGAGAATATTCTAGAGAGAAACTGTTGTCCTGTGTAGTTCTGATTACATAAGGATTGCCTTGCAAAGGTAATTTTACTCTTAAAGGGGGGTAATGACCATGTTTTAGCACCCTGTAAATTGGAGTATTTAGAAAAAATCCTACATTTTCCAAAATAATTTTAAATTAATTTAAAAAACTGAGTCATCAGTGTCCTCTCTAGACTTTCTTCCTTCAGTTACTCCAACCCTAATACTGTTCATCTTAAATTCCTGAGAAAAGCCTCAGCATGTATGATTAAACCATTCAAGTATATCTACAGTCATTCTCACTGTACTGATATTATTGTGATGGAATGCAAAGAAGATGTTATTTCCTTATTGTGAGTCACTGCTAATTCCTTGCCAACATTTTTATAATTTTAGAAATCTGTCTGCTAAGCTATAGCTAAAAATTTCAATTGTCTGATTTACAAACAAGCTGTATCATATAGTCATCACTCTTGTCAAAGTCATAAATAAATAACATTAAGAATTTACCTTATATGCCTTCAGTTAGGAACAACACTTCAGGATATGCAAACAAAAATTTTATTCTTCCAGCACTGGGAGACAATCTTCATAGCGGTTGGTAAATCAGTCTCACTTTACATAGGAAAACTATATTTTTATACATTTTCCTTATCAAACTTTTCATGCAGCTTACTTACATTACAATGACTCTGACTAATAGAAACTTTGCAACTGTCCTCATCCCTCATGATTTTCGCCTCGGACTTCACGTGAAAACATTCCTATACATGACCCACCTGCTTTTAAGGGGTCTTGTTTTCTGACCTTGGATGTTTCAAACCTTCCCTAGCAACAACGCACTCCTAGCCTGGAGGAGTCAAGCTAACAAATTCCTTTTACAATAGCTAACATGCCTCGACTTCATACATTTACTTTTTCCTTGATACATATTAAAAAAATGCAGTTAAGACACAGCAATAACTCTAGCTTATGAAGCTGTATTTTTCCCAGCCCTGTATACAAATTATATTTGCTTTTTAACAATCATATTACAGCATCATTAAAGAAACTGAAATTAATATACATTTTAAAAAGCTGATCTTGTCCCATAACAGTTTCCTCCCCTTGACACTATCAGTGTCATACCATACATATAATTATATTTTTTATTTTTCTTAATTTGATAAAGTATGCCTCTGCATCATAGTATTCATCATAATTTTCTGTCAAAATAGAACTGTTATTGATTGGTGCATGCAGCGGCATTTCATGTGCAGTTGAGGTTAAACATCTTGTAATCACAACCTTTAGAATAAAAAAATATCAAAATGATCACAAATATAATAAAAAGTACAATGACAATACCCTGGAGTATGTTAGTTCCCAGGTTACCAAAAATACTGCCCAACCATCCAAAAAGTGTCCATTGTTTTGATGTGCTATCCAACTTTTTGGCCCTTTGTTTCATGAAGTTTGCCAGTTTTTCCTGTTCATCATGATAGTCACTAATATATGAACAGCAACGACTCCCTATGAGGGCACATGACCCCCCCCCCTTTTGCAGCAAGCATTATATCAAGTGCCACTCAATTTTGCAACACCACAGTTCGCATTTCAATCATTTCTCAATTTGCCATCCTGATGTGATGTGAAGTTTCATTGGCCACCTCTTTCAGAATTTGAGCAAACATGGTGATTACAAGCATTGTCCTTTGTATTCCATACCCAGGATTAAAAATTGAAAATACTTGCTCTGCCCAGGGGATTGCTCACTTATTTCTCAGTCTACCTGCTGGTGGGTGGTCGAAATGTTGAATAGCAGGAGTAATATAGCCTACAAAGCAACATCCAGACCAGTTTGTAGGCAACCAGGGGTAGGCACGATCGCCACAGATGTAGTAATGGTCACTTATCATGCCCATGCCATGCCACCAGTCATAGCTTTTTAAGTACAAACTGTCTTCATGCCTGGTATCATTACATTTGCTTCTTCCTACTGGTACAGTCCAATTTCTGGCATAACATGTGTCTCCATAATGTGTGGATGCAAGTTGAAGAGACACAGCCTTTGAAAAATCAGTTACATAATACCAGGTTAAGCTGGAGTCATTAAGGTCCTTTTCAAATGACACCTGTGATGCACGGATGGGAATCATAGGAATCCCTGCCTTAGAATGATGAGGTATATGCAAACATATCCAGCAGTTTGTTTTGTTTAAATTGTTGGCATATTGCTGAAAGACCAGCAAGAAATTGTTTTCTCTTGACCAGTTTATCGAAGGAAACAGCAGCAGAAACAAAGCAAAAGTACCTGTTGTCACTGGATGCATCATGGACTGCTACTGAAGTTGACCTCACTGGGCAGATGATTTATCTGTCACACCTCGATCTCCCTCTGTTGGCTGCATGATTCATCTGGGGTCCCATACTGGCAGGTCTTCTTGCAATGAGATGAATGGATCCACGTTGGTAGTCCTGCACAGCGAACTGCAGTCAATGTTGCTAGCAGGACCTGAAAAGGACCCTTCCACCTCGGACTGAGGCCATTTTTCTTCTGAAAAATTTTTACATACACCCAATCACCTGGTTATAGTTGATGACAGCGCTGGTCAGGAGGCTTTGGTAATGCTGCTCTTACTGTTCAATGATATTGCTGCAAAACATTAAAGAGTTTCTTGCAGTAAGAAATCATAGCATCATCTGACAAAGTTAAATCAGCATTTCCCACAGGAGGGGTAGCTGGGAGGGCCATGGGTCTCTCCATTAATATTTCATGTGAACTTACCTTCCTGGGGGTATTCAGTGAGACCCTCATATACTCATTTATGCTAAGGGAAGGGCTTCGGGCCACTTTAAGTGGGTTTCAGCACAAATCTTTGAAATTTTATTTTTAAGGGTCCTGTTTACCCTTTCCACTAATACAGATGACTGTGGATGGCTGGAGCAGTGAAGACTCAACTTAGTATTAAAAATTTTGCATAATCCCTTAAGCAATGCATTATTAAAATGTGTTCCCTGGTCACTATTAACAGTACATGATATACCAAATGTTAGTATATAATTATACAGAAACTTTTTGACAATTGTGACTACATCAGCTTTGTGACATGGGAAAGCTTTCACCCATATGAATATGCATACAACCACCAAAATAAATTGTAAATTATTAGTGTTAGGCATCTGGATGAAATCCAGCTGTACGTTAACAAAAGTTCCCCAGAGTGGAGGTAAACATGCAGTTTTGCTTTTGGCATATTTACTTACATTATATTCTAAACATGTACTACAAATTTGTACATACTGAAGTATTAAAGAGGAGATATGAGGGGCATAACAACTTCGGGTAATTTTATTAAATAAAGCTGTCTTACCTGTATGGGCCAGTAGATGATATGCCCTTACCAGGTAAGGTAGCAAAGAGGCAGGCGCCACCAGTCGGCTGACCTGATGTCACCATATGCCATCAGAGGATTTTCTACATCCATCCTTGAGCCACCTCAGAACGTCTCCCTGTGATACTTCAGCTTGAAAGGCTGACAGCTTTTCAAAAATAAAAACACATCATTACTGTTGTAGTTTGTTATCGTTAACACACAGATTTATGCAACAATCTACTACTGCTTGTTTAGCAGTTTGGTCTGCTACATTGTTACCCTTTGTTATAACATCCTTGGCCTTTTGATAAGCACAACATTTGATTACAGACAGCCTCTTAGGTAGCAAAAGTGCATCTAACAATGATTTTATGTACCCTGAATTTTTAATTTGATTTCCTGAAGAGGTTAAAAACCTTCTCTCTTTCCAAAGTTGCCCAAAATCATGTACCACCCTGAAAGCATAATGGCTGTCTGTAAAAATATTGGCCACCTTGACTTTGGCTAACTCAAAGCTTTTTTGCAAAGCCACTAGCTTAGCTACTTAAGCAGAGTGAACAGATTCTAATCTTTGTTGCAACCATATTGTCTCTTCAGTGCTAATGACTATTCTTGAGATCAACTTCCCTGTTTGATTTCTTCCATAGGAGCCATCTGTGAACAAGTTCAGTTCAGCATTGGGTGCAGTAGTATCTTTTACATCCACCCTAGGAGAATGCAAATAGTTAGTTACACACACACAATCATGCTCTTCACCATCCTCAGCAGTAGGCAACAGAGATGCAGGATTTAGAACAGGACAGTGGATCACAGAAATAGATGGATCAGAAAGAAGTGTAAGTTCATATCTAGTTAGACGTCCAGTTGAGAATGGTTGAGTTTTCATTTTAAGCAAAACAAATGGTACAGAATGAGGGAGAGCTACTGTGTGATCATGCCCAATCACAAATGATTGTGCCAGATTAACTAGACTGGCATCAGCAGCAACTGCCCTTAAACAGGGTGGAAAACCTTTTGTAACAGAATCAAGTGCTGTGCTGCAATAAGCCAATGGATGATAGCTGTCCCCATGTTTTTGTGCAAGTACTCCTTGAGCAAATCCATTTCTTTCATGACAGAATAAAATAAAAGGTTTATTATAGTCTGGTAACCCTAGTCTGGGGCAATAGCTAAAGCTTGCTTCAAATTCTGAAATGAATTTTCCTCTTTACTATTCCAAAGGAGAGGCTCTGGTGTATCCTGCTTTAAAAGATTTGTCAAAGGTTTGGCAATTTCTGTGTAGTTAGGGATACACTGTCTGCATTATCCTGTCATACCTAGGAAAGACCTAAGCTGTCTCTGAGTAGTCGGACGTGGGGCCTTAGATGTTGCATCAGTATGAGATGGTAACACTTGCCTGCTACCCTGAGATATTAAATGACCAAGATAACGTACCTGAGATGACCACAATTGTATTTTTTTCTCTAGACACTTTGTGTCCCTTTTCTGCAAGGATAGTCAGAAGATGCAAGGTATCCTGCTGACATTGCTGAGAGGAATTTGATGCTATCAGTAAATCATCTACATATTGTACTAACACAGACCCACCCAGAAATGTCACATTCTCCAAATCCTTTTTCAGAATTTGAGAAAATAATGAAGAGATTCAGTATATCCTTGTGGCAACCATGTCCATGTATATTGCTGTCCCTGATAAGTAAAAACAAACAGAAACTGACTGTCAGGGTGAATATGTATAGAAAAGAATGCTGAACATAAATCTATTACAGAAAAGTAACTAGTTGTAGGTAGTATGCAACTCAGTACTGTTGCTGGATTTGGAACAACAGGAAAAGTAGGCAGTACTGCATTACTTACAGCCCTTAAATCTTGTACAGATCTATAAGTATCCTTCCCTGGCTTTTTCACTGGAAAAATGGGAGTATTACAAGGGCTTTTAGCTGGCATTATTACCCCTTGCTGTATCAGAGACTTAATTACAGGTTTGATTCCCTGCTCTGCTTCTGGCTTTAGTGGATATTGTGGAACTCTAGGGAGAGGTTTTGATGGATTTAATTTTATTTTTACTGGTGCTGCTGATTTCAGTAGACCTACTTCATTTGCATGCTTAGCCCACAAGTTGGCAGGTACCTGCTGTAGTAACTCTCCATCTGCCTGTATGTTTCCAACAGGCTGTTCCTCAGCTTCACTAAAACTGCCACTTCTCCCCTCTGATTCTGTTGAAACATTTAGCTACACCTCTTCTGGGGTACAGTAAATAGTACAACCCAGCTTGCATAACAAATCTCTTCCTAGCAGATTTACTAGTGCAGTAGTACTCAAAAGAAAAGAATGCTTTTCTTCAATCAGACCTAAAGAAATGGGGATGGGTTCTGAAACAGGATACGTAATAATAGTATTTCTTACTTCGACTGCCTTTATGTTCTGATACTGGTATTTGACTATCTGAAGTCATTTTTAACATGGACATAGTGACTCCAGTGTCCACCAGAAATGGAATTTTCTTTGAATTTATTTTCATCTTAAAGTAGGGTCCATGTTGCTCTATCGGCAGTAGAGGGTTAAGATTTAGTTCTGTATTATTCCCTTGACCTAGTCAGTTTGGAGCTTCCTGACTCGTTCCAATCTGAGGAGGTGATGGAGGAAAAGCTGCATTATTATAATTTGGTTGCCATTCAGTCCAAGTATCTTGGACTCTTTGCATTTGCCTATGTGGGCATTCCCCTCTCCAATGTCCTGCTTCTCCACAATTAAAGCAAGATGTGTTAGATGAAGCCGGAGGGGTACTGCCAACTTGTTGCCAACCAGCTGCACCTTGTTCCCCTTGACTAGCACATCTGCTAAATCCCCTAGCAATTCCTCTACCTCTTCCTCTGCTTCTGCCTCGACCCCTTGGGTTTTCCAGCAGCGTGATTTGCAAAGTTAACAGCTTATCCTCAGTATCCTTTTTCCATTTTTTTCTGATACTATGTACAGTGATTTCCAGCACTTAATAAAGACTCCTTTCCCTCCCAGTCTATGAGTACTTGCTTTATTTGATTTTGTACAGGGGCTTATAGACCCTGCACAAAGGGTACTGCAATAGCTGGCTTAGGCTGCTCTTCTGGGTCTGATATTCCTGAATGTCTAGCAAATACTATTTTGAGGTGACTCAAGTAGTCTCCAGGGGCTTCCTCTTTATTTTGTTTACATGCCTGTATTTTAGACCAGTCAGTCCTAACTTGACACACATCCGTAATCTTGTTTAACAATGCTGTTCATTTATCTGTTAATGCATTCCCTGTGAGAGTGAAATCTGTTCTCTCAGCCTTTTCCAGTAACTGCTTTCTTATTTCATCTGAAGTAACCACCCTCAGCATTTGATTTAAATCTGTCAAAGTAGGATTTTAACATTCTATTCTAGTTTTTAATTCTTCTTTGAATTTTAATGGATCTTCTCTAATATTTGGAAAATTTTTAGACATAGTATGCAAATCAGCAGGGGTTCAAGGACGATGGATAAATTCCCTATTGTTAGCCCCCAAAATTTCCCCTGACAGGTGCCAAAAGATCTCTTCCAGAGGTTGTAATCTCCTGTTGTACCCTGTCATGTGAGCATGTATGGTGAGATACAGGAGTGTCAAATACTAATGCCCCTGTTGGGGAAGTAGAATCTATCTGAGAAGGATAGGAAGAAGAAACCCCCTTGACTGCAGATGCCTGTTCAGAAGATGAAGATTGAAAAGGGGAACCAGTCTGAGATGTACCAGTATCATGCGAACTGCGTGTCCAGTGGACAGTAGACCGAAATGTAGGGGTCTGAGAAACGACAGAGTCTTGTACAGGAGGTACCTGTACTGGTACATATTGGGGTGGGGGTGCAGTAGCTATTGGAGGATTATCATCCTCTTCAGAAGTTTCTGCTTTTTGGCCATCCTCAGTTTGTTCCAAATCTGCTAAGACAGGATAAAGGGATCCCTTTTTACTGGTCTGTACTGCCTTTTTAACCTCTTTTACTTGTTCATAGGTTCGTAGGTTCATAGGTGTGTACTAGGCTAAAGGCCTGGAGCCTTTACAAGCCTAGCCCATAACAGTGTCCTGGCATTGTGTCACCCAATGTTAGTTCCCAGTACCTCTATCAAGTAGAGCCATTGGAGTGATCCCCGGGGGTGAACTTTCTATTTCACATCCACTCATCAAGATTTCTCTTGAAGAGGGCCAGTGAGGTGCTCTGGTTGACATGTATGGGAAGACTCTTCCAGAGCATGGGCAGTCTCTGAGTTATGAACCTGTCCCTCCAGCATGTTCTGTTGATTGTGGTAATGAGGTTGAAGTTATGGAGCATGTGGTGCGGAGGGATTGGGATTTCTTTAGATGTAGCATTTCTAACAGATCTGGGTCAGACATGGCTTTGTAAGTCAAGCAGAGATCACCTCTTAGTAGACGATATGAGACAGAGACTAGCTGGAGTTGTTTGAGTCTGTCTGTGTAGGATATGTGTTTAAGGCCTAGGATCCTCTTCAGAGGTATTTTTGTGGGCTTTCCAGCTGTTGCATGTGTTGAGTGAGGTACATGCCAAATGGGGCATTAAACTCGATGACTGGCCTAATGAGGGAAGAGTAGAGAGATGATGACCTCTTTCTTCCTGGATGCAAAACCCTTGGTAATGAGATGTGCCATATAGAAGGACTTTCTGACTACAGTGGCAATCTGGTGGTCAAAGGAGAGGTTGCTGTCAAGCTGTGTCTCAGGATCTCTTATAATGCCTTCAGTGTTCAGTGGGCTCCCAGCGATGTGATAATTAGTGGGAACTGAGTTTTTCCCAAAGGGGATGATGATGCATTTTTTGGCATTAAGCTTAAGGCCATGGTTTCAACACCAGTCACTGGTCTCAGTAAGGCCTTTCTGTAGGATGTCTACATCACTTTGGGAGTTAATAATGGCTCCCAGCTTGCTGTCATCTGTGAACTTGGTCAACCAGAGTCCCTCTGTTGTTGGCCTGGACTTCTGAGAAGTAGATGCCAAACAAGAGAGGACCAGGACCGATACCTGTGGGACTTCACTCATGACTGGTTGGCAGTCTGATATAGGGATTGATGCCTAGTTTGGTGAGTTTATCAATAATTCCTGAGTGGGGAATGGTATTAAAGGCCTTGGCCAGATCGAGGTAGGCTGTATGAACTGCCTTGCTCTCATCCACAGCTCTGGTGACTGACTCAAAGAAGTCAACCAGGTTAAGCAGGCATGATCTACCTTTCACAAAACTAAATTGCAGGGTATCTAGAGTTTGGAGATTCCCTATATCCTTGTTAATTAGGTCCATGACAATGCGCTTCATAGCCTCACATATCAGACTTGTTAGGCTAATGGGGCTATAATTCCCAGGGTCTGTAGTCACTACCCCTTTATGGTGAGGGTGACTGTAGCAGTGCACCATTTGGTAAGGACAAAGCCTGAGGTGAAGATGTGATTGAACAGGGCACAAAGATGTGGTGCCAACTCACTTTGTAGTTCATGTAGAACTCATCCAAGGATATTATCAGGTCCCATGGAAGCTGTATTCTTGGCCTTGAACAATGCAGCTTTAACCTGTGCTGCAGTTATACTGGGTGCCTGGCATTCCTCTGGTATCGTGATTGGTGCTTTGGGGGGAGGGGGTAACGTTGGCACTGAATCTTTCGGCCAATATGTTGGCTCAGTGTAGGAGGTACCATTGTGAAGTAACTCAGAGAAAATCTGGGTATTGCCGTGGAGATTCCTGATATAACTATGGAAGGCTTTGTGGTTGTTTTAGTGTCTGCCACAATTCTGCCTTCATAGCTGAAGTTTTGATGAGGGATCTCAACCTTTTATTGAGGCCAATAAGGGAGTGTTTCCAGTCTTGGGACTTCACCTTTTTTTTGCAACAGTTTCTTCCTTCTGTTGTAGAGTTTATTAATGGTAGGGGACCACCAGATTGGCTTCCTTTTTTTGGAGGAGAGCATCTTGATTCTGTTGGGTATGGCTAGTTCCATGCATTTATGTATGTGTTTGTACAGTGCATTGGTGTATGATTCGGCAGTCATGGATCTATTTTCCATTGACATGGATGCCGTAAAGGTAGCCACCTTTGTTTTTAGGAGCCCAGAGTTAGCTTTGGAGAAGTTTTTCATGGTGGTTACCTTTGCAGGGGGTCTGGGTGAGATGTGGATTTCCATGGTGATTAGTTTGTGGTCGGATCTAACCAGGGAGGAATTGGCTATTGGTGTAGAGCAATGGTTGCCCATGTTAGTAATAACCAGGTCAAGGATATTGCTTCCTCTAGTGGGGGTAAGAATGAGCTGGTTCAGGGCATTTGAACTGATGAATTCCAGGAAGTGTTGGGCCACTGTACTGGTGCATGAGTAGTTTTCCCAGTTGATGGAGGGGTAGTTGAAGTCACCTAGTATGAGATTGTTGGGTTGGACCCTAGTAGTTTCCAGGGTGCTTAGGAATGTGGAGTGAGTGTCCTAGGACATGGTTGGGGACCTATAGCAGGCTAGGACCTGAATCGCCATCTTACCAAATGTTAGTTGTACCTGAAGTATCTCAGATGCTTTATGCTGGGCTACTAGTCTGGAAGAATATGGTGACACTGCCGCCTTTGGAGCTTGGCCAAAAGGTGTAGAATAAGTTATAGCCTGGTAGTGCAAGGGTGCTTTCTGCTCCTTTAAACCAGGTCTCCATTATGGCACAAATGTCGATGTTCTCCATTTTGAGGAGTGCTTCGAGCAAGTTCATCTTGAGATTTAGACTTCTAGTGTTGAGCAGCATGACCCTCAGATTGCATTTATTTATAGCTGTTATGGTGATAATTTGGTCTTTGGAACATCACTTAAAAAAGGCACTGTAGGGGTGGCAAGAGCCTTAGCCAGTATCCATAAACCCAGGGGGGACAGATGCAGGCCATCTCTGGCAAAGCATCCAGGTCTGTCAGTCATGTCCTCCCAAGCAGAAAGATACTGGATCCACCTAGAATTATACCAGAAACTTAGCCAAGTGTTGAAATCAATAATTTCTTCTTGTACTATGGTATCATTCTGGGTGATGGTAGGATGCTGCTCAGGGTTAGGGTCATACCCGCCTGGGCCACATAATCCGAGAATCCTCCATGTCTCTTTTCATGTAGTCCAGGGAGGTGTGTCTCAGGTCATTCACACCCACATGGACAGTGACAGAGTCATAGTTGTACTTGTTGTGGTGTGACCTGAGTGCATGTGTTATGTGTCAGATTCTGGTACCTGATAGACACCTGACTGTTACCTTCTCCTTATTCAACCTAGTGAGTGGGACATCAGTGTGCCTTACTATTGTGTCACCTATGATTAGTGTATTATGCAAGCTGTTTTGCCTTAGGGGCTTAGGTTGAGGGGCACACTGTGTAGGTGAGCTATGTGTCTTGTGGTTTGTGCAGTGTTGTGGTGGTCGAGTGTGTTTCTGTCTTGGAGGTCTCTGCTGCTTGGGTAGATTTCTATTGAGAGCCTCCACAAAGGTGGGTATGTGGCTTGTGTTTTTATGTGAGAGCTGTGATGGTGGGTGTTCTGGAGGGCTATGTGTTGCATGTGGTGTGGTGCAGGTGTTGACCTTCTCCTCTTGACCAGCTATTCCGGTCGGGATAATGGGGCAGATAGGTACTGTGTCCAAATCTGACCACTCTTTCGGACCCTCAAAGGGTACTTTCACACAATCACACTTTTAAATCCCAGCATGCCTTGGGCTCATGAATTTATTTTAACAATGCATACCTCTACATCCTATCATGTGGTAGGCTCATGAATTTGTTTTAACAGTATACAGTCTATGTCCCAATCATGCTATAGGCTCATGAACTTGTTGTATAGTCTACATCCCAATCATGCAGTGGGCTCATTAACTTGTTGTAACTTTAACATTTTTCTTTTCTTTCTCTCATACATTCATACATTGACATAATAAAACATCTCTCGTACTTCTTACCTTTCAATCCTGAGGGTACTGCCCTCAACACAAGGCGCCTCCTTGTGTTAATTTGGAATTTACTGTATGTGCACATACATTTACTATCCTCATTTGCTGTGGGGTCCTCCCACTATTACTTGTATACCTAGGTTCATAGATTAGGTTCATAGATTAGTACTAAGCTAACTGCCCTTGTGAGCCATTTTAAGCTTAGCCAATTATCCCTTTTGAGACTCAAACCCTGCACCTTGTGTTTGTAAGGCAAACACCTTAACCATTAGGCCACCCTCCCAACCCCTTACAACCTTACAAACAATTCAGTTAAACAAAACAAAGGCATGCACTTATTCCACAAACACAGTCATGCACTTATTCTACATTTTGCTAAAATTGTCTAAAAGAGAGAAAGAAAATAAAAAAACACAAACCAACCCTTTTCCTTTACAAAATAATTTCCCTGCCAATGCTAGAATGTTTGCACACTCTGAATAGCTGCAAATCTTTGTCTCTGACTATTCCATACAAAGCAGTGTGGAATTTACAGAAAATCTGTGATGGGGCCTATTCCAGAACTTTCTTGCAGCAATACCAAAGTTCAGATCCAGAGAACGGAACCAAATTGTCAAAGTCATAAATAAATAACATTAAGAATTTACCTTATATGCCTTCAGTCAGGAACAACACTTCAGGATGTTCAAACAGAAATTTTATTCTTACAGTGCTGGGAGACAATCTTCATAGCAGTTGGTAAATCAGTCTCACTTTACAAAGGAAAACTGTATTTTTATACATTTTCCTTATCAAACTTTTAATGCAGCTTTCTTACGTTACAATGACTTTGACTAATAGAAAACTTTGCAAATGTACTCATCCCTCGTGATTTTCACCTCGGACTTCATGTAAACACCTTCCTATACATGACCCACCTGCTTTTAAATGGTTATGTTTCCTGACGTTGGATGTTTCAAACCTTCCCTAGCAACAAAGCACTCCTAGCCTGGAGGAGTCAGGCTAGCAAATTCCTTTTACAATAGCTAACATGCCTCGACTTCATACATTTACTTTTTCCTTTTTACATATTAAAAAATGCAGTTAAGACACAGCAATAACTCTATGTATAGTTAGGAAGGCATTCATTTGTAGAATGGAATATACCTCCCTCCTGTAGGTTTATGTAATTCTAAAAAAAAATGGTACCTTAAAAAACATCCTAAACTAAATCTGTCACTTTATTTTTCTCTCAGATATCAAAATTTGCTACTTCACTCTTCATGTAACCGAAAGAGACACCTTTCTTCTGCCTGCAGTTTGCTGTCAAATTGACTGTTTGAAATCATCATCATTATTTCATCTCCTCCCAGGAAACTAGTGTCCTTAACTTCAGAAATCCAGCCATCATTTTATTCTCTACTGAAAGAGCCTTTACTAGCCTGCTCCAGCAGTTTGGAAATCCCTTCCCAGTGAAGTAGCAAGTCACACCAATCTTTCACTCTTCATATAATGTCGTCTTTCCTGCCTTGATGAATCCATATCTCCATATCTTCTTTCTGAGGCAAAACTGGGCAACCTCCTTGGTGGGCTACACATTCAGGTGGCTGTAAGGTGGATAGTTACCACCACCAGTGCACATTTATGGTGGTCTAACAACAGTCTGATAATGTTCAGCATAAAGAAATAGAATATCCTTTAAGAATAGACAAGTGTGGTTATAAACTGGATGGTTATATATTCAAAATGGACACTTTATAAAGGACTGGGCTCAACTATAGTTAACAGGATTGGCTTTGATTAAGATGTCTCCACTGTGGTTGAAAAAACATTAGGTATAGCTCAGTTAAAACCAAAAGGCATAACATAATAGTCCAGAAAAAATAACTGGCTACAGTATATGACATTAGTATGGCCAATTAAAAAGCACAATGCTGCTCTTTGCACCTAATTAATGAAATGTTATAAACAAAAAAAAAGTTCAAATGTTTCTTTCAAAGAAAGTAGTCTGGCTAGAAAATAAAAGTTACACAGTTAGATTAAGGCATCTGTCTAATGTGAGTTACTGGTGATGGTTTACATGTGATATTCTAAAAAGTGTCAGATCAGTTCATCCAAAGCTATGCATTTGGGAACCTGGAGTCAGGTATCTTGCCACTGAAACTAATTAAAACAATACAAAGAAGAGGGATTAGTTTATGACACTGCACCTAAATAGATTAGGCAACAAGGTGCTACATTCTCTAAAACAATGCATTTGTGTGTGAAGTTTTAAGAAAGCCCCTTGTTGCAGACTAGGAGGGGGTTGATGATTGGCACGGTACAGGAGTGTAGTGCAAACAATATTATACAAAGGAGGCATATGGCAGAAAAACTATACCAATGAAGCACTTATGTCATTATATGTCCACAGTCCTAAAGATACAAATCTGGTAAAGTATATAAATATGTGCTGTGACTCAGTGTAATGGCACCAGTATTTACTTACATTAACTTTTCACCTTTCTGAAAGGAGCAAATGTTTCTTCAAGTATTCAAATGCTACTAGTATTTACCGCCTTTAAATTTTCTCATTTCTGAAGGCAACAAATAGTTCCTCAAGGAGGCAGTGGGTAGGCCCTAACCTAAGGTCAACAGATGGCTAGGTAGGGAAGAATTAGAGAAGGGGAATGTTTAACCAAAGCAGCCCAGTAAACGGCAAGGCTTGCATTGGGTTCACTACAATATCATCCTAAATAAATTAGCAAGCTAGAACAAAACTATAATATTTTACTTTTTTAATTATTTCTACTCATGCTGTCTACCACACATCAGCTGTACTACAGTCAATCAGCCCATCCAGTATGGATGACTGGTGATCTTAAGAGGCTATTATCCAGGCAGCCATCAGGGTTTTCTATTTTAAAGGTTAAATCTTTTAATTGGTGGTTGATGTACACTCTCACACCATGATGGCTCTGCTGTGGCTTCTCCTTCCAGCATGTTGGGGTACACTTTGACTCCCAGTGTCCTCAGAATCTTACTGCATCAGCACACCTGTGCAAAGCAAAGTGCATGACTGTGGCACACAGGAAATGGTGATCTTGCATTACTGTGAGAGTTAGTGTAGCAGAAAACCAGACTGTGTCTACCCTTCTAGATATAATGTCTTCTTTGATTTTAGCACAGCTTTATAAAACCTTAATAAATAGCTTAATACTTAAGTGATGAGCAATCATAAAAAAAAATTCCTTTAATGAAAAAGGCACACTGTGAAGACAATACAAATATTTAACTGTTATATACAGTTTTTTTTACACTTCTTTGGATTAAGCTGCTAATCCCCCTCCCTCTGATTATTAGACAAGAGCAGGTACATAATCTGCAGCAGTGACAATGTACATGATTTGCCTCAACTCTTTAACCCAAAGAGTTTGTAGGTACAACTTTTAATTATAATTATTTTTGTCATACTTGCACCAAGGGCTAATCATTTCCTCTCCCTGCTGAACAGTAACATATTAACTGTTAAACTCTTTCAGCTTTACACAGTACTCTGCTATTATGAACAATTCTTTTGAAAAAGGTTAGCATTTTTATTTTCTTTTAAAGATACCTGCTGTTAAGTGATGCAAGTGGTGCAGCTTTACTCTTTTAAATATATTATATAAGCAGATAACAGCCCGGTTTGTAAAAGTGGAAGCAAGGTGAAAAAACTTAATGAAACTGCTATTGTTTGTTCAGTACCACAAGACACAGGTCTAAACAGGTGCACAGCTCGCAAGCAAGGCAGATTCATGACAAGATACAGTTTTGCAAATAAATATTTATCAGGTAATTGACTGTGAGCTCAAACATTAAGATTATAAGCTGTTTCTTGTAGCCCAGGGTTTGATTCCTTCAACCTTTATTTACCTGCTGTTTGACTCTGTGGACAGTACTTAACCAGACTATGTTCCTGAGTTGTGCTGGATAAAAGGTACATGTGGATCAATGTTCTGCTATGGTTACCAAATACAAACAAACAAATAAATAAATAAAATATCTGGACAGCAAACAATGACATCATGTCTTAAACCCCAAGTGAGCAATTACACAGTGTCATTCAAAATAAGTTGAGAACATTATCTGTGTTTGAAAGAGCAGGCATTTGATATCTAAAAGTCATCTTCCTAGATAATATTCAGTATCTTATATGTTGATTTCACCTTAAATCAGAAGAATTAGAATAATGCAGACATTAAGGCCGAAAGAACCAGTTTATCCCTCTCAGAATTTAGGACAGAATAGTGTTTACTCCAGTGTTCCATGGTACTCAGATATGAAAAGTGGTAGAAGTTCACTGTTCATAACTCATAAAAGTGTATTTTGCTTAAATTAATAATCTGTGTAAAACAAGAAAAATACAATCTGGGATCTATGTGCTCCTTAGTGCTGTCTATAGTCATCTGTGGTACTGATTACTTTACCAGGTAGTGACATCATATGTTTCATCATGACCCCAGTTTCAAGCACTGTGAATATGTTTTACTGTTAAGGCATAATGTTGTTGTGTCTTTCGGCTTTTCCCGGTTAGGGGTCGCCACAGAGGAACTCCAGTCTGCTAATGATTGGCAGTAGATGTTTTTACGTGCCGAGCTGCCAGCTCTGACGCACAACCTTCAACAAAGATACGCCCATTCATGCATGTCTCCACACAGAAGACGCTCTAGCTGAGAATTGAACAAGACAACGTCATACTATGAGGTGACAATGCTACTGCAGCAAAAAGTCTTTATTATTTAAGCAATGATCCGCTTCTGATAGGTCTGTCAGTTTTCAAGTTAAACCCTATGTATGCCTTGCCCATCAAGTTGTTATTATAGTTATATTTGTATTTTATCTAATTTTCAAATGATGTACTTTTGTGATTTTAATAAATTGTAAGGGCTGATATAAAGTAGTCCTTATAACTGACATATAGATGACTCAGTTATGCTGGAGAGTGGCAGGAAGTGGCTAGATGGATGATGTATGCTGTAGCCTTTCATGCATGTAGGAACTGCTACAAACAGTAAAGGATCTTACTGCAACTGCTGCTTTCCAGTTGATCACTGTACTAGAGAAGTGAGGTATTTGTTCACATTTTCAGCACTAAGTCAAATGTGTTTAAGTTCAAGATAGATGTGGGACTGAAACAAGGGTGTGTCTTGTCTCCTCATTTGTTTGTGATTTTCATGGACAAGACATCAAGACACAGCCAAGGTCTGAACAGCATCCTATATGATGATGTAAAGGCTGCCTCTTTATTTTCAGATGACATTGTCCTCTTAGCCTCTAGTAACTGTGATGCTGAGTGCACTGGAGCAAATTGCTGCTGTTTAAAGGGGCTACATTAAAAATCAATACCTCCAAATCAGAGTTCATGGGTTTGTCCCAGAAAAGAGTGAATTACTCTCTCCAGCTAGATCAGATAAAGGACTTAAAAGTCCTTTGAGGTCTTCTTAATAAGTGAAGGCAGAGTGGATCAGGAGATCTTCCAGCAGAGTGGTACATTAGTGGCATCCATAAAGTTATTCTTGTACTGTACAGTGGTAGGAAAATGTTACCCCAGTCATAAAACAAGGCTCTGAATGTGCTGGTCAGAAACATAGTTAGGGTTGGGTGAAAGGGGCAACTGCCCTGAGAACAAGGTGTTATGGGGGAGTTATTGGCAGTAGTGAAGGACTGGCAATTATTTCCATAGAGGTATTTCAGAAATGTTGGAACAGAAATTATTTTTTTTAAGTGGCTGATGTCATTCTGGAGGCTCCTTTGCAGAGGTGAATGTGAGGAGTGCAGAATGAAGATGAATGCTCTGAAGAGTGGTAGCACTAGATCAGGGAACAGATTTTTTTTGTTTCTCAACTTAAGAGCGGTGGGGTGCCAGATTGTTGAGCAGCACTGGGAGCTTGATGAGCCACTTACAGCTCTGGTGCTGGTTAGTACAGGTATCCAGCGGTGGGGTGCCAGATTGTTGAGCAGCACTGGGAGCTTGATGAGCCACTTACAGCTCTGGTGCTGGTTAGTACAGGTATCCATCCTCACCTATCATTAGTTTTGGGTACTGACCCTATGATGAGATCACAGATACAGGCAGCAGAAATGTGGTTCTTATGTAAGATAGCTGGGATCATTTTCCATGATTAACTGAGGACCTTAGCAATGCAGGAGGCCCATGGAGTATAGCTGTCTGTGCTTCATATTGGCAGTTGAGGTGGTTTGGACATCTAGTGAGGAAGTCACCCCAGTCTCTCCCAGGTGAGGTGCACCAGACACAGCCCACTGGAAGTATATCCTGAAACACAGTCAGGACATACTGTAGGGATTATATGTCTCAGCTTGTCTACGCATGTCAGGGAATCCCACTGAATGAGCTGTAGACTGCTGCTGGCGTAAGGGAAGTCTGGTCTATCCTGCTCAGTTGGCTAATATCACGGCCATCATAGGCATGCAGTTTAAAGACTAATGGTGATGGTGTTGACTGATGTGAAAGACTACAACATGACTTTTTTCTGAAGACTTTAGCATGAATTAATGATGTTGTAGTCTGGATTGAAGGTGATTTAGATAATTTGACTCTGTATCTAATATTTTACTTGCTATGAATGTTCTAATTAACGTATTTGTAGTGTTTGTTACTTTTTATTTTAGTTTGTCCTCAGTTAAATGTTAAACCTTGTTGTGCGTAGGAGTAAATGTGTTTATGTTAGAGTGAACGAGGTTCATTTATAAGGTGGGTAGTAGAATTTTATCTGAAAAACGGAATATAGTTTTCAGATGTACGATCTTCTGTAGGCTTCAGAAATGCATTGTACCTGTCTGCATAAAGCACTAATCGTACTACTTTGAATTATTGCTGACAAACTTACCAATGTCTTAATTTCTATCCAAACTGTCTTACCATCTCCTTTTAACTCAGGATTGTACAACAAGAGCAGCACATTAATATTCACTGTTTTTGTAGGTCAGCTGCACCTTCTGTACAATACAGTGTGCCCTGTACCCTCAAATACTAAATGTACTAACTAAAATATAACACTAACTCTGAGAACATTCCCTTTGCTCAAGTCAATACAGCTTTGGGGTTACTTTATTCAATAATATGCCCCCCATATCAGGAAGTACTTGGGAGTGGAGCCCATCTGTAGAAACACTTTCACAAATGGCAGTGAGTTTCTATAGTCTGCAAAGGTTAGTTGGGTGGTGAGATATTATGGCTGACCCATAAGGTAGCCATAATTGTTTTGCTGGTAATACATTGCAGACCTTAATTATCTATATTTCACAACTTTATTTTTTAAGATAGTAAACCTGCACAAGGAAAACTGAGCAGCAAGACTGTTTTATCATTTGTGCATTAAATTTGCTGCTCCATGTAGCCCAGAAGACCCAGGATCAACCAACAACTCAAGGGTTGGAAAACATGACAAGGGTGGGTGGGATTAAACAGCCGATGTTGGCTATCCCCATCTTATGTGGTGGGATACAACTTGACTGTAGCTCCACTGATGTCCACTGGGAGATGGATGTTATAAGGAGTTTGCAATCAGCAACTGGGCTATGAGGAGCCCATGTGCACCATGGAATACATGCTGTATCCACAGTTAGGCATGCAGGGTAGTGGGTACACTGAGAATTCTGGTATTGTGGACCAAACTTGTCAGTTGATACCAGGGACCAGGGGTTAGGGATTAGTAAAAAAAAATGGATGCCTGCCTGAAGGATGGCCTTCTGGTGGACCAGCTGTTATCCAAAGAAAAACAATCTGGTTACTCAGATCATGAGAAACCTGAAGGTTGCTTGGCAGCAGAGATATATAGGCTATGTAAAAAATAAGCTGATCCATGTACATGTAAGAATATGCCTTCCAAATACTAACTAATTCATAAATAAATTACTGTGTAGATTCTGACCAGATCCTCACAATGTTTTTGTTCTATTATGATAAGTAATACTACTAACTTAGCTAACAAACACAAGGTGCAGGATTTGAGTCTCACAAGGGATAATTAGCTAGGCTTAAAATGGCTCGCAGGGGCAGCTGGCTTAGTACTAATCTATCTATGAATCTATAAGATAATTTGGGAAGGTGGCCTAATGGTTAAGGTGTTTGCCTTACAAACACAAGATGCAGGGTTTGAGTCTCACAAGGAATAATTAGCTAGGCTTAAAATGGCTCACAAGGGCAGTTAGCCTAGTACTAATCTATCTATAACTCAGACTAGAATTAAATATGAGCAAGGAATAATTAAAACAACACTATTAAATATTTTCCTGTGATTACTGAACTCTCTTTGAATACATACAGTATGCCCATTATAAATGATCAAACATGCTTTTATAGCTTTGAATAAAACAGCTTTTAGTGAAAATGTCTAACTAGTAAACTTACATCCTCATAAAGAAAATGCTGTTTTCCCAAACAGCTGTAATACAAAACACAGTTTTATGAGAAAAGTATTTGTTATAAACTGTATACATTATTATGAAAGATTGCTGTTTGCAGAATCAAATTCTAAAGCTTTATTCCATGTCAAATATCAGTTTTCTTACACTTTGTTGAGCACAGACTGGATGAGGAACCTACTCACCAAGCATAACCTGACAAACATCTATTCCCACATCACTGTTTTCCTTAGGAAATCTCCACTGGCACAGTTTTAATTGTGCACCAGTAGTGATTCCTTCCTTCCTTCCTGGAGATTTCTCCCATCTATATAATTGTGTGATTGTGGTCCTGATATCTTTAAGTTTGGAGTGCCCCCACCAATAAAAGTTTTTCATCTACTTCATTTCTGAATACGTTGCACTTGGTGAGTTGGATTCTTACCAGGATATAACTAGATTAGTCATAGTGAAACTCACACATCACATGACCAACACTGTAAGGAATCTAAATAAAAGCGGAAAAAAAGAGTCAGATAAACCAGTTCTCAAATCTGTTTAAGTAGCTATGTTATCTGTTAAACATTTTGTCACTTCAGTTCACTCAATAAACAAATTATTGGTTTCCTGACAGAATGCAATCCCGCGGGTAATGTGTAACTAATATTTTCAGGTAACAGACAATACCCATGTATTATATAAAATACATTAAAAAAATCACTCTCTGGGGTCTGACAGCCTTCCCAGTCTCGGTCTACAAAGCACAAGTAGAATCATTAGGACCTATCCTGAGAGGTATTTTTTAATAGAAATGACAATGTCTATGTTGTTTCCAAATGAAAGGTGAAGTAGCTTGACCTCACTATTTCGAAAGGGTTTCCTGCTCCATGACATTAACCAACATGTTTTTTTGTTTGTTTTTTTTGTTAGCAGAACATATGTCTGTCCAGTTTAATTACATTCAAAGACCTGCATCTTGGATGACTAGTAAATGTGCTCCAGATGGATTTATCCAAGGCTTTTGTAGTTTTTTCTCATGAAGAGCTACTAAAGGACTTAAGAAAATAATATTAACAAATAGGTTTTCATCTGGATAAAGGAGAGGTTAAATCTTGTATGTTTTCTATAAAAGTATATAGCATATTGTTTGGACAATTTGAATGCAATGTAGTGCACCAGTGTATTCCAGGATTCTGTGCTGGAAACTTTATGGCAACACCTCACAGCAATGAGCATTACATTAGAAACATTTGAAGATGATTGTGGGAAAGTCTGCTTATTCACTGATGTAAAATATATCTTTTGCATTCCAAAAATGTATAAATAATTTAACACATTGGAATCCCTAAATGAAATTAAGTTTAATAGAAACAAATGTGCTATATTTACTTTTAGCAACTATGACAATTAATGTCACCCTGACAGTTGTAATACTGTTTGTAAGGCTCAGGAAATATTATTGTATATTATACCATGACTCCCCCAAAACGTGCACGCTGATTGGCCAGCATGCCCGTTGTAAATAGAGTTATACTAATGGAAAAAGGTCCGGTCGCCCGGACTTTTTTCCCTTAGTATAACTCGTTTTTTTAAAACACTGTTTCGCTATGTTAAATGGGTTTAACATAGCGAGACAGCTTTAAAATAAGCAACGGAGATCTCCGTTGCTTATTTTAAAACTGTCTCATATGTTAAACCCATTTAACATAGCGAGACAGTGTTTAAAACAACGGAGAAAGCAAGATGTCCGTTGCTTTTTAGTGTTTAGCTATGTTAAATGAGTTTAACATAGCGAGACAGTTAAAATAAGCAACGGACATCTCCGTTGCTTATTTTAAAACTGTCTCGCTATGTTAAACTCATTTAACATAGCGAACATAAAAAGCAACGGAGATCTTGTTCTCCGTTGCTTTTGCCCAACTCTGGTGTACTGCGCAGGCGCCGCAGTACATCAGAACTGCCGCGGATGCCAGACATCTGCGGAAGGGCAGTAAACAGGCATTATACTATGCCATTATTTAAGAAAAGTAATAGTTTCTTTTCTTAAATAATGTCATGGTATAATAGCAATAACCCACTTTTGGGTGTGGGTAATGCTAAATTTACCCACGGTTGGCTTTGTTTGGCACGCCAACCGTGGGTAAATTTAGCATTACCCACACCCAGGCGTGGGTTATTGCTATATGATCTGCCTTTCCATGCCAATTTCCAGGCAATACAAGTGAGATTATTATGATTATTATTTTTTTTTTACCATGAGATGTGTTTTACTTCATTCACATTAAAACCCATGACTCGGCATAATCCTCATTTCTATATATACTTCTGAGTGGGTGTAGACAAACTAAAAAAAAATGTTTAGGATGTATAACTCATATTATGAAGTCAAGATGACTTGGTCCTTTTCATTTCCCAGTTACTTGCTTTATCCATTTCAGGGTAATGTGGGATCCTGAGGTCATTCTGGCATTCACTGGCTACAAGACAAGAAACTATTAACAGGCAGAGTGCACCATTTTATAGTGAGATGTGAGGACACACACACACACACACACATACACACACACACATATATATATATTTTTTTTTTTTTTTTTTTTTTTTTTTTTGAAAAAGACTAGCAAGTTTATTGAACAGGCTGTCTGCGACTTTAATTAAAATGAATAGTCCACCAATATTTTAAAAAGATCTTGGCACTTGCATTAGTAAGTATAAGTTTTCTGCTAAAGATTTTATTTATTTCATTTATGCATTTCTTGTCCAGGTGAGAGAGATAAAGTTCAAAGAACACTTTCTGCGTCACCCTGAGCCAAAAGCACCTAAAACATAACAGTGTAATAACAGTTGCAAATATTGCATTTAGTAAGTGATGTGATGACCTCTAATAATTCAGCATAATACAGATTTCATGCTAATAAAGCATACTATATAAACTAACATTAATATGCGATTAAACTGAACGTATGATTATAGCAAAGATGATAAATAATGTAATATACAGCAGATAACAAGAAACAAACAGAAATTCAGTTTAGCTTAGTGGTAACACATAACTGAGTAGTTCAAAGCTTGTACAGCTCTGAATGGAAAGAGGTCAACTATATTGTATTGATGACATTTAAAATGCTGTTATATGACCATTTAGCTGCACAGAGAGTTGTGCAATGTACTGTTTTCAATTCTTTCTTTTTAAGTACTTTTTACCCTTATTGTTTGCAGCCTATCAGCCCTCTCATTCTGCAGCAGTGCCTATTCATCGCACCATGCAAAGACGTCCTGTTCTCCATCAGAGATTAGCCTGATGTCACCTCCATGGGATCCCTGGCTTCCACCAGGGTTAGCTTAGTAGTACCATACTCTTCAGGTAACTAGTTTTAGAGATGAATTTCATTGAGAGGGGCTGTCATCAGGTTTTTGGCACAGAGCATGGAAGACTTTTTTTCTGTCTTATTGAGACCCATGCAAGTACCTGACATGCCTGTGCATTCACAAACTTCACTCCCCATGGTCTGTGTTCACTCCTGTGCATGGACCTGATGGTGTCTACTGCACATGTGCAGGTCAGTAGCTGAGCTCTTCTCAAGTTGTGGTGCTGCATGTTGAGTCTCCCACCTGTTCTGTGTCAGACATGCAATGGACTGGACTGCCCCTCCCCCACCAGACAGTTAAGCCAGTGTTGGTTACTCACTCCCACTTTCCATGGCCAGCTTCTTGAATGCTCAGATTGCTACTCAAATCCATGTCATCTGGGTCAAGGTCATATTCAGGACTTTATTCCTCTATTTCACAGAATGGACAAAGTGGTTTTCATTTCTGATATGCTGTAGTCATAATCTCCACAAAGGGCTAGAAGGAGAAGTATAGGGACAGAGAGCAGGCAGTGCTGCTAATGTCATTGGTGGTAAATGTTTCCTTGGTAGGTGCTTCCTTGCAACACCTTGCAGCCACTATCTAGTTTGCCATCATAGGTCATGCAGTCTGTGATTGTGTGAAGGTTCAGATGTAAGGTGGTTCGGCAAAGTACATGTCAAGTAAGGCTATGAAGACTGCTAGAGAGACAGCTTCAGTGTTGCTAGAGAAACAGCTTCAGTGTTATCTATGCGCACAAAGTCTGCCACCCCAGTCATGGGCGTCATCTAGGTACTGTGTCATACTGCTCTTCTGACGTTACACCTATGATACTTCATTAATCTGCACATGCATAGTCCCATAGTTGTATCCCTTTGCTATCACATGTGAACACACAGTTTGCCAAGTGTAGTCATGAACTTCGTCCAGGTCATGGATAATGTCACTTATCGGGTGAACATATGGGACGCTCTGTCAGGGGTCACGTGCATGGTCCCATTTTAACCTTTCCAAGAAACAGACTGAGCCTCAACACTACAAACCTACACAGTGGGCACTGACAATAGTCATGCAATGGCAGCACATACCTTTATAACCAAAGGAATACATCATAGAATCCTAGACTTCTAGAGAGTCATTAGACATGCATTCCAGAGAACCATTGAAAAGCCTAGCACAATTTCCCATTTACCCCAGAGTAATGTCTGGTTAAGTGATCTGCTCAGAATCACAACGTAGGCAAATGCCAGATGATGGAATCAAACCCTAGAATACAGGAAGCAGCTTGTTAACCGATCACAGCCTAAAACCTCTACACTAATTACCAGGCATACTACATGACAGATTCATAGGTTCATTGGTGTGTACTAGGCTAATGGCCCTGGAGCCTTTACAGGCCTAACCCATAGAATTATCCTGGCATTGTGGCACCCGACCTTAGTTCCCAGTGCCTCTGTCGAGTAAAGCCACCGGAGTGATCCTGGGGTGAATTTTCTATTTCCCATCCATTCATCAAGATTTCTCTTGAAGAGGGCCACTGAGGTGCTCTGTTTGACATGCATGGGAAGTCTATTCTATATCATGTGCAGTCTCTGGGTGATGAACCTGTCCCTCCAGCATGTTCTGTTGATTGTGGTAATGAGGTGGTCGAGGTTTCTGGAGCGTGTGGTGTGGAGGGATTGGGATTTCTAGCAGAGCTAGATCAGACATGGCTTTGTAAGTCAAGCAGAGATCGCCTCTAAGTAGACGATATGAGACAGAAAATAGTTGGGAGTTTTTTTAGTCTGTCCATATAGGACAGATGTTTAAGGCCTAGGATCCTCTTTGTGAGGTACTTTTGTGGCCTTTCCAGTTGTTGCAGGTGTTTAGTGAGGTACATGCCAAATGGGGCATTGTACTCAATGATTGGCCTAATGAGGAAAGAGTAGTGGAAGACAATGACATCTTTCTTCCTGGATGCAAAACCCTTAGTAATGTGATGTGCCACATAGAAGGATCTTCTGACCACAGTGGCAATGTGGTGGTCAAAAGAGAGGTTGCTATCAACCTGTGTTCCCAGATCTCTTATAATGCCGTCTGTGTTCAGTGGACTACCATCGATGTGGTAATTCATGGGAACCGGGTTTATCCCAAAGGGGATGATGACACATTTTTTGGCATTGAGTTTAAGGCCATGGTTCTGACACCAGTCCTTGGTCTCAGTGAGGCCTTTCTGTAGGATGTCAAAATCACTTGAGGAGTTAATAATAGCTCCCAACTTACAATCGTCTGAGAACTTTGTCAGCCAGAGTCCTTTCGTATTGACCTGGAATTCAGAGAAGTAGATAACAAACAGGAGAGGGTGCTGGACCGAACCCTGTGGGACTTTACTTGTGACTGGTCAGCAGTCTGACTTGGAGTCAGCTACTTTCACACTGTGGGTTCTGCCTGTGAGCCAGTTTGCAACCCACCTAGTGATATAGGGGTTGATGCCTAGCTTAGTGAGTTTTTCTAAGATTCCTGAGTGGAGGATGGTATCAAAGGCCTTGGCTAGATCAAGGTAGGTTGTATGAACCACCTTGCCTTCATTCACAGCTCTGATGACTGACTCATAGAAGTTGGCCAAGTTGAGCAGGCATGATCTACCCTTCACAAAACCAAACTGTGTGGGCTCCAGAGTTTGAAGATTCCCTACATCCTTGTTTATTAGGTCCATGATGATGCATTCCATAGCTTTGCATATCAGACGCTTCAGGCTAATGGGGTGATAGTTCCCAGGGTCTGTAGTCGCTCCTCCTTTGTGGAGAGGGATGATTATAGCAGTGCGCCATTCGGTAGGGACAAAGCCTGAGATGAGGCTGTGATTGAACAGGCCACACAGGTGAGGTGCCAGTTCACTCTGTAGTTCATGTAGAACACAGGCAGGGATATTGTCAGGTCCCATAGAAGCTGTATTCTTTGCCTTGGACAGTGCTGTTTTAACCTGTGCAGTAGTAATACTGGGTGCCTGGCAATCTACTGGGATTGTGACTGGTCCCTTGGGGGGGTGAGAGGGGTAAAGTTGGCACTGAATCTGTTGGCCAGTATATTGGCAATATCTGTTGGCTCGGTATAGGAGGTACCATTGTGCAGTAGCTCAGAGCAAATCTGGATGTTGCTGTAGAGATTCTTTACATAACTATATTAGGCCTTGTGGTTGTCTTTACTATCAGCTGCAATTCTGTTTTCATAGCTAGCTTTAGAGGATTTGATGAGGGATCTCAACTTTTTGTTGAGGCTGATAAGGGAGTTTTTCCAGTCTTGGAACTTCACCTTATTCCGCATCAGTTTCCTCCTTGTGTTGTAGAGTTTGTTTATGGCAGGGGACCACCAGATTGGCTTCCTTTTTTTGGAGGAGAGTGTCTTGGTTCCATTAGGTATGGCGAGATCCATGCATTTGTGTACGTGTTCGCACTATGCATTGGTGTATGATTCGGCAGTCATGCAGCTGATCTCCATTTGCACGGCTGCAGTGAAGTTAGACACCTCTGTTTTTAGGAGCCCAAAGTTAGATTTGGAGAAGTATTTCATGGTGGTTACCTTTGCGGGGGGTGGTGGATTTCCAAGGTGATTAGTTTGTGGTCGGATCTAACCAGGGAGGAGTTGACTATTGGTGTAGAGCAATGGTTGCCCATTATAGTAAAGACCAGGTCAAGGATGTTGCTAGTGGGGGTAAGAACGAGCTGGTCCGGGGCATTGTAATTAATGAATCCCAGGAAACATTGGGCAAGTGTATTGGTACATAAGTAGTTTTCCCAGTTAAAGGAGAGGTAGTTGAAGTCACCCAGTACGAGTATTAGGTTGGACCTTAATATTCTCCAGGGTGCTTAGGAACATAAGAGTGTGAGTCTTGGGACATGGTTGGGGACCTATAGCAGGCTACGACCTGAATTGCTGTCTTACCCAATGTTAGCTGCACCTGAAGTATCTCAGATGTGTTACATTGGGCTACCAGTCTGGAGGTGTGCACATCCTTTATGAATATGGAAACACCACCACCTTTGGAGCTTCAGTCCAAGTTCTGGGACAGAAAGGTGTGGAATGAGTTATAGCCTGGTAGTACAGGGGTGCTTTCTGCTGCCTTGAACCAGGTCTCTATTATGGCACAAATGTCAATGTTTTCCATTTTAAGGAGTGCTTCGACCGAGTGCATTTTGAGATTTAGACTTCTAGCATTGAGCAGCATGACCCTTAGATTGCATTTGTTTGTAGCTGTTACAGTGGTAATTTGGTCTTTGGAACACTGCCTATAAAAAGGCACTACAGGGGTGGCAAAAGCCTTGGCCAGTACCCGGAAGCCCAGGGGTGACAGATGCAGGCCATCTCTGGCAAATCATCGAGGCCTGTCAACCATGTCATCCCATGCAGACAGATACTGGATCCCCTTAGAATAACACCAGAACCTTAGCCAATTGTTGAATCAATCATTTTCTGCTTGTACTATGGTATCATTCTGGGTGATGGTATGATGCTGCTCAGGGCTAGGGTCATACCCGCCTGGGCTACATAATCCGAGAGCTCCTCCATGTCTCTTTTCATGTAGTCCAGGGAGGTACATCTCAGGTCATTTACACCCACATGTACAATAACAAGTAAGACTAAGAAACTAGGGCGATATTGTAGTTGAGGGCCTCACCAGATGCGCAGTACAAGCCCCACCCAAAATCCACCCCCTTGATATGTCATTCATGAATATCCATTCCCTCCAAATGTACAACCAAAGAAAAAGTGCACTGACATTGTAATATGACAGTAAATATAACAGTAAACTGTTTACCAACATCTGTAATTGACAAATTTTATTGCACTAATAATATGTACTATAATCAGCAAAGAAATGAAACCGTCAAAACACATCATCAGGCTTTTTACCGTGTAGCATTATAGTTCTCTTTGTCAGAGTTGGAATGCGATGGTTCACTGTCCCAATTAATGTCCAAACAGTGCAGGTGTCACAGCCGACTCTTCCTCAGTATCATTGGTAGGACCTTTTACTAAGAATAGCTTTCCTGGGCGATACTGTATTAACCGTTTGTGTACATTTAATATTTTCATATCATGTATGTACGAGCAAATTAAATATGCAGACCGGATTGTCTCTCAATTTGTGACACGCCCACTTCTGCGCGAAACGAACTGGTGAGGCCAACTACAATATCGCCGTAAGTAGAATGATGTACTGTTCGTTTAAGGAGGCGCAGATTACGATGTTTTCTGAATATTAATATGAGGGGAAACGAGAAATAATTTTTTTATGGAGTGAATCTAGCTGCGTTTTTATTCAGTAATATAAGATAGCTAATACTAAACTACTCATATTTCTTTGATGGTCTATTCCTTGGAGACTTAAAAAAGATATTTATGAAACTTGAGTTTTGGAATTTATTAAGTGTAAGAGCTGAGTTTATTCCGTGCTTAATTTTATTCTGGATAGAGGGGGTTTACCTCTCAGCTGTTCCAATTTTTGCCTTATAGTTTTGGTCTGTTCCTCATCAAGTTTGTGGTTTTCTGATAAATCATTGAGGAGTTAAGTTACTAAATAATGACACATTTCTGTTTCATACTTCATATCCTTCAGAAAATGCATTCTAACACAATTTGTGTTACTTTAGCAACTTTTTAATAAAAGGTGTCCCTATTTGTCCCCATAGCTCTCAACCTTCCATCTCCAAAATGAGGCACACTCGCCCTCATAATGTTGAGCAAATGGGCAAAATGTGGAACACATACTAATGGCTTACTAACAACTTCAACTAGGAAGGTCATAGGATGGTTAAAATATGCTAGTTTTACTTATAAAGAAGATCTTTTAATGAATTAATATGATTAATTTCTATTTACCATGGATTTCACTTAAAAAATCCTAATACTGAATGTGTGACAGAGTCTTTCAATGGGGAACGTCGAGGAACATGAACTTTTTAGGACCGCAAATGAGGTACGTTCCTCGTAACGAGGTACACTTGAGAGGTATGTTAAATTGTCTCACCACTGTTTTAGGGTTTCTCCAGATTTCTTGCGCTGAGAATTTGAGAGTTAAAGAACTCAGCATTACTTACTTAAAGCAATGTACATTATAGTTGTCATTTTAAAAGAAAGCCCGAAGTGTTACGACAGAAATTCTGTATAATTGTGCACAAGTTAATAGAAAAAAGGGCTGGGTTTGAATATTGACATCATTTTTGCGCAGTCTGAAAAATAAACTTTAATGGAGATTACGGGTCTGAGGTGGAACCCTGTTTCTAAGCGCGGCAATTTCTCTACTCGGTTACCTACCATGTTGGTGTTAGTCACGAGATGGTTGAACTGTGTTATTATTCCGTTTGTGACCCACAGCTTGGAAATATTATAGAAGGCGACGTACGTAGTTAAAGTTTGGTTTAGTGTTGAACATTTTACGTATTTTAACAGTCTGTAAATGCCGAATACTCTAAAAGTTATTTTACAATTTTACGTCAGTCTCACGTGAGGAACGGTATACAACGGGAAGACGTGTTCGTGGTTGAATGTGGCTTCTCTTTATTGTTTTCGTAGTTAGTGCTTATATTGCTAAAAATCTGGCCTATTGGCTTCTCTTTATTGGATTCGTAGTTACTGCTTACATTTATAAAATTATAGCCTATTAAGAATAATACCTTTTGACGCCTACCCTCACTGGAGGGAGTAGTTTTCTTGTTTCCCCAGAATGCTTAGAGCGAAGCTGAATCCCTGTTTATGTTATCGAGAGGCATCTAATAATTAAGGTCGTATCCAAATCTAGAAATAATTATGGACACGGACTGAAGAGTAGAGGCGCTTTACTTATGTAACACGTTTAAACATTAGTGGTTCGTCAGAAAGCACACTTTATAACAACATATACAACTAGTTAGGTTAGGATTTCAGTGAGTGTAGCCCCCCCCCCCCCATGGGGCAAAACACAGAGAGCTGCTGTTTTGGTGTCTAGGTCCTTCCCTTTAGAGGGCCAGTTAGCTAAAGGTTTTAGGGTTGCCACCTTTTCAAATGCCCAAAGTGGGACATTTTTGGTACAAACATCAGATTTTGCAGGCCGAAACATACCCACGGCCAGTACAAAGGACAGAACTTCACTTTTTTTTTTTTTGCCTAAATAAAAGCTTATTCTTGTATCGTTTTAGTATCTTATTCTGTTTCTTATAACACTTGGGTGTTTCAGATACAAAATAACTGTTTTATGCAACTATTGCATAAAATATAGGAAACTATTTTGTCCTAAAATCTCAGGACATTTGCCATTTTTACAACTTTTTTTGCAGGACACAACTCCCCAAAAAGGGACTGTCCCTCGCAAAACGGGGCAGGTGGTAACCCTAAAAGGTTTTGTAGTAAGGGAATAAGATGATTTGTTTTGCTATACAGTCTTCTTGAATCATAAATAAAAGCAATGAGAACTATCCTAAGGTTATTACATGAAAGCTTGCTTTGAAAAATACAGACTGGGACCATACTTTATACCTCTCTAACTTTTAGGGCAAGAAATCTGGACAAAACCAAAAATAATGGGGGGAAGGCACAAAAATAAGGACAATATTGCTCTTACAAACTTAGAAAGCTGATATAATAACAGGTTTTGTGTTAGCCTGGATTTTCTGAAGGGAAATCTGAAACTCAAATGTGTCATTATTTTCTGACTTCAGTTTTTAATGACTTGGCAATGTTTTGCCAGTAAATCACAGTTTTATGAAAAATGGACCAAAAATTTGAAACAAAAGCATGTACAGTTGAGAGGTATGCTTACAGGTGAAAGCCGTCTAAAGAGTTCTTAGAACAACTAAATGGACCCACATTGAGAAATATTTGTTTTTTGCGTTTATAAATCTAGGATTAAAGTAAAAGTTATGTTGCTAAATGCTGGGAGTTTAAATCAGAAACTGCACTGTGTGGAAGCACCCCTCCCCCTGAAGGATGTTGACATCTGTGCAATCACAGAAACTTGGTTGAGGGCTGCACAGCGTACCCCGGCCTTGCAAGGCTACAATGCCTTCCACACTTTTAGACTGCAAAATGAACATTTGAAAACCAAAGAAGGAGAAGAAGTGTCTATATTCATCAGATAAATACACCTGTAGACTGGTTAAATAGGAAAACTCCATGGAGTTACTCCAAGTTCATCTAACTGTGGGTAAGACCCCCCCCCCCCTCAAGTCATCGTTAGGTATAGGTCCCCTTCAATGAACCAAGATACCCAAGCTGCTTATTTGGACCTACTCGAGTCAATCAAATTACAGTCAAACACTCTAGTCATGGGTGATTTTTACTATCCCTCCATTGAATGGGAAACATACAAGTACCAACATGCTTGCACAAAGGCCCCTGGGCTTTTTTGACACTAATGCCCTAGAAAAAATAGTATGCAACCCCACAAGGGGCACAAATATTCTCAACTTGGTCCTCACCAACATGGGTGACCATTGCACCACAAGTAGAGGACCCTCACTGGTTAAATCTGATCACAAAACAGTCACATTTGAAGTAGCTATAACACCTAAATCCCTCTTAGGTGAAATCAGGCTAACAAAAATTTCACCAAAGCTAATTATACCCTCCTAAGGATGGCATACATAATTTCCAAGCTCCTGTTCCCACAGGTGGTATTGACAACTATAGTAAGGTATACATAAATGCCCTGTACAAACACTTACACAAATGCATTGACACAGCTGTGCCTGATAGGATCAAAACAAGATCCTCAAAAAAAAAACAAGCCTCCCAGTGGATATTTAGAATTAATAAGTTATACAACAAGAGGAAGAAGTTGCTGTCTAAGAATAAAAAAGTGTGGTCCCAGCACTGGAAGAACACCCTCTTCCTCTACCACAAATATATAAGATAACTTGTAAAATCCTCTAAGGGCAACTTTGAAAAAAAATTAGCAACCATAGATAAGGATAACCATAAGAGTGTGGCCACAGTGGTGCAGCAGTTAGCGTTGCCGCCTCACAGCAAGAGGTTCTCCAGTTCGATTCTCGGCTGGGGTGCCTTCTGTGCAGAGTCTGCATGTTCTCCCTGTGGTCGCGTGGGTTTCCTCCGGGTGCTCCGGTTTCCTCCTACATCCCAAAGACATGCTGTAGGTGGATTGGACACTCTAAATTGGCCCTAGACATGAGTGCATGCATGTGTGTGCTTTCTGTGAAAGGTTGGGTGCTGGGCTGGCAGCTCAACACCATAAAACTCCACTGCCAATTATGAGCAGACAGGTGATCTGCTGTGGCGACTCCTAACCGTGATAAGCCGAAAGAAGAAGAAGCTACATAAGGCATTCTTCAGCTATATCTGTAACCTAAAAGGTAGACCCAGACGTGTGCTGAACTTGCTGTGGTTGGCATCACACACAATGATCCTGCAAAAATAGTAACCTATTAACTGACAGGTTTGACAAAAATTTCACCATTTGTTCCCTCCAAATATTCCACAAAGCAGTCTCTTTACATCTCACCCACCTTGCATCTCCAAAGAGCAAGTCATTAATGTTCTCTCCAAGGCCAAAAACACAGCTTCTATGGGACCGGATGGCATCCCAGATTGCGATATAAATGGTCTAAAGCTTGAGTTAGCAACTCCATTAGGTACTGAATTCAACCACAGTTTGAGTACTGGTTTTGTCCCTGCTGAATGGAAAATAGCAACCATCATCCCCCTTTGTAAAGGGGGTACAGCAACAGACCCTGGGAACTACAGACCCATAAGCTTAACTAGCCTTATCTGTAAGGCCATGGAATAAATCATCATGGACCTTATAGGTGATCTCCAAGCCCATGATCCAGCACAGTTTGTCTTTGTCAAAGGCAGGTCATGCTGTTATAGCTGGTAGACTTCTTTGAAAACATCAGTAGATCTATAGACTAAGGTAAATCTGTGCATACAGTCTACTTTGACTTAGCCAAGGCCTTCAAAACAATCCCATATTCAGGTGTCATTGATAAACTCTCTCAGTTGAATTATGTCATCAGGTGGGTTGCTAACTGGCTCATTGACAGATCACACTCAAACTTAGGGACTTTACCTCAACCAGCAGACCTGTCACCAGTGGGGTTCCACAGGGGTCAGTGCTGGGCTCCCTACTGTTTAGAATATATTTCTCAGAATTTCAGGCTAAAACAGAGGGGCTGTGGCTGACTAAGTTTGCTGACGACTGCAAATAAGGTGCAATCATTGAATTCAAAAACAATGTCAATATACTTCAAGAGGGACTTACACAGACCAATGACTAGTGCCAAAGCCATGGACTCAAACTCAGTGCTAAAAAATCCATTATCATCCCCTTTGGTAAAAACTGTGTCCCTGCAGACTATAATATAAATAATAATACCTTAAGTAACAACTCAGTAGTGAGAGACTTGGGAAAGCAAGTTGACTGTAACCTAAACTTTGACCACCATGTGTCTTTTGTGGTAAGGAAGGCATTCTACGTCATACACCTCATTACTAAAGGCATTACCTCAAGAGCGAAAGAGGTCATGACACACCTGTACTCGACCCTCATCAGGCCAATAATAGTGTACAATGCTCCCTTTGGTATGTACCTTGCCAGCACATGCCACAACTTAAGAGATTTCAGAGATTTCTAACCAAGAAAAGTTAGGGTCTCCAGCACATGTTATACATTGATAGATTGAAGTCACTGTCATTGTACTCAGCGTACAGTCTACTTAGAGGAGACTTGTGCCTGGCCTATAGAGCAATCTCAGATCCAAACCTAATGGAAATGCTGCACATCCGCAAGTCAAATGGGACAAGGGTCACCTACTCCAGGGACCTTAACCTGGCCTGCAATATAAATAGGACCTGCTGGAGAAACAGGTATGTCTCTCAAAGGTTGCCACTCCTCTTGAATAGGTTACCAAGTCACATGAAACAAAGTCCCTGTATGACCCTGTTTAAGTATAGCCTGGATGACTGGATGGGAAACCGTAAAGTCCTGCCAGGGATTTCACCTTTGACAATCCTAGATACAGTATGGGCAGTCGTTAACTAAGATCTCAAGTTTAGGCAACATCTTTTATATTGGGTTTCTGTAGTATTATATTGGGTGCACATGGCTAAGCTTATAGAGACGTTTGGGTCAATAGCCCAGTAACCACCTGTGAACCTGTTATTGTTTTAAAGGACACACAGAATGCACATATTACAGTACCCCACCTGGGCATTGTAGATAAACCCACGAAATTCAGTATAACCCCCTATGTCACCCTCTGGGTAGATGAATGGCTCTTACATATTATTCAATATGTTAGAATAAGGGATTCCAGCTCCACAAAGAGGCCAGTCATTAGTGAAGCCCCTTAGGGCTTTGTGCTAATTACTTTTTGGCTTCTACTTCTGTGAAGTCAAGGCCAATGTCAGGGATCTCTGGATGGCCAAGTTTGCAGACAATTGCAAACTAGGTGCAGTGATAGAATTCCCCCAAGACACTAATATCCTCCAAGATGGGCTGACTCAGACAAACAACTGGTGTCAGAGCCACGGTGTAAAACTTAATGCCAAGAAATGCATAATAGTATAATTTGGGAAGTCTTCTACCCCTGGAAACAACCTCAATGATTACACTTCTCTAAGTGTTGACCCAGTAGTCAGGGAGTTTGAAGTGCATGTAGACAGTAACCTGGCCATCAACCAACATGTGTCTATGGTAGTAAGGAAATCCTTTTATGTTGCATAACTTATAAGCAAGGATATGGCATCTAGGTCTAAGGAAGTCATTGTTTCACTGTATTCGGGCCTCATTAGACCAGTCATTGAGTACAATGCCCCCCTTTCTTTATGCACCTGACCAGGCACAGGCAACAGCTGGAACATCCACAAAAGTTCCTCACAAAAAGGATACTGGGCATAATCAATATGTTCTACTTGAATGTCAAAGCCCTATTCCTGTATTCAGTCTACTACACCCTTGAGGGGTGTTCTACACCTGGCATATAAGGCATCCTTGGATCCTGCTCTGATGGTACTTCTGGATAGCAGCAAAACAAATAGCCAATCTATGGACTTAAAGTTGCTAGTGACGTCAATAGGACATGATGGTGAGACAGGTATGTGTCTGAAAGACTGCTCCTTCTCTGGAACAGGCTCTCCATCCATGTAAAGTAGAGTTCTTTCCTAACCCAATTCTAGCGTAACTTGGACCATTGGATGGACAATCAGAAATTCACCCCTTGTCTGACATCTCAAGCCCTAATCTACCTATACACCTTAGAATAATGTTAAGGTTCCTAAATTTGTCAGATATATTTGGGATGCATGGCTTGGCTTTAAAAAAACTCCTGTGGTTTTTAGTCTAGTATGCACCTATAAACTAAATATAGAAAATGGTCAGAGCTTGAGAAAATATGTATTATAGTAGAAGAACATGTATATGGAGTTTTTAAATTTGAAATAGACCCACTGACCTCATCTGACAATGTCCCACTCATGGGCAGGTTGAAATACGAGGACATACTTCATGGAGAGAAGCACGGGTGATTTTGTGCATTTATGCTTAAGACAATGAGAAAATCGATCTTTAGTACCTGTACTTGCACACTGTTGCGATTTATAAGCATATATTGTGCAGAGACCAGTAGTGCTGTCTCATATGACATTGAACGTAAAGATTGATGGAATATTTAAAATGTTAAAAAACTTTAAAATTAGATATGGATCAAAGAGTGTAAGCTATTCAAATCTTTATTCTATCCTTGCTTCTAAATACAGTGTAGTCATTTCCACTGTTTCCACTAGCGGATATTATTTTTAAAGTGAAGCTTTTGTCTCAGGAGGTTTATATTGGGTGGGTGCCATCCAAGGGTTGCACAGGAAAATTTGGTATATTGTTAAGAATAACATATTTTTTGAAGTACTTCACATAATAACAAGCAAACATAAAATCATTTTTATACATACAGATCATCAAAACATTCCATCACCATTGCTAATACTGTCATTCACAATCTAAGCATAGAGTTTACTCTATTCATAAAGTCTAGTTTTAACATCATTTTGTCATGACTAATCACTAATATCAACTATCTTTGTCAGTGTCCATCGGTCACTTCAATTAATATTCCTTACAAGATGTAACTCTCCTTTTTTCACCTCCTCCTCTTCTTTTAGCTCGATGTGTTCCTTACCTTAGATTCATTTTCTGTCACCTGGTTTGTCCTTAGGGAGCTGAAATACATATATTCAGTGAATGAACTTCCTATAGGACGTGGTAAATCTGATTGATGTCAGTGGAAAGCATGTTGTTTGTGATGAACTGTTATGCAACAATACAGTTCTGAGAGTAAGTAATACAGCAAGAGAATGGAATGACGTGGTACCAAGCAAAAGCTGCATATCAGCTAACTCCAACATGTAGATTCATTATGTGGCACTGGTGAGAGCTTTTAGGATGATTGAATGGATAGCAAAAAACAGTAGCCCCAGTTGATTTATTGGTTGATATCTGAGAATTGAAAGGCAAGACACCTCTAAGTTAAGAAGTGCAACATATAGGGTATTCAAAGAGACTAAGGACTAAAAGTTTAAGCAGGGATGGGAAGGTTTGTTGAAGATAAAAATATCAAGTAATTAGAGATATAAATTTATAGGCTTTCTAGATATTCCTTGAAGTCCTGCAGTTTTCAAATCTTTGGTTGCCCATATCTCCATCATTTTTACCCTCTAACAAGGCTAAACAAAATATCTAATTAAAACACAAAAATCTAAGCTATCCAATTTGGTCAGTGATGCATCAGACATTGACCCCCTCCCTGAAAATTTGATGATGAAACCAGAAGGCACCACTACCGAGGCAATAGAAATAAGTGGCACTGATCATCAATGTATCCCCAGAGGGTAGGGCTAACCGATTCTCAGTTTGGGACAAGGAAGGGTGCAAACATTGGAGAAATAATTTATTCTGGAGAAGTCAAGGCAAAAGAGTAAATCCTATTTGGAAATATTCTTATAAATATTTTTATAACATTTTGTCTATGCTGATAAATATTGTTGGCCTGCAGTAGGATCAAGAGCAGTGGACTACTCTGACAGTTCTAGGAAGGACCATAGCTCACATCCGGGCACATCAGATGATAAAAAGTAGCACAGACAGAGATGCACTCAGCATAAAGAATGATCCTCTTCTATTTTCTTCTTTTCAAATCTTGACACAAGATTTAGGCTGAAACATTACATTTAGCATTAGATGAAAGTTTGCTTTCTTATTTCATCTATCTGTGGTGGTATTAATGACTAACTCTTTGTGGGTTGCCTCACCCATCCCCACAGTTGCCACAGGAAAGCATTGTAGAATGCTGGCACATGGCTAATTCTGTTGGCCCCAGTGTGAAATCAGTTTGTAGTTAGTGCATTTGGGAAATGGTTATAAGTTCATAGGTAGGTAGGTACTAGCCTACCAGCCCTAGGGCCTATACACGCCTAACCATAACAATTCCGTGGCTATTGCTTCCCACAGATATTTACTTTCCTGGCCCCCTGTCTAGCAGGGCTACTGATGTGATCCCTGGGGTGAATTTCCTATCTCCCATCCAATCGTCAAGGTTCCTCTTGAAGATGGCCATTGAGGCGCTCTGCCTGACATGTATGGGCAGCCTATTCCAGAGTATGGGGAGTCTCTGGGTCAGGAACCTATCCCTCCAGCATGGTCTATTCAGCATGATGACAAGGTTAAGATCCCTGGCTCGGAGGGATTGAGATTTCTTTAAGTGTAGCATGTCCAACATCTCTGGGTTTGACATGGCCTTGTATGTTAGGCAGAGTTCACCTCTGAGTAGACGATATGTGACAGAGTATAGCTGGAGTTTCTTTAGACGGTCAGCATAAGGCATCTGCATTAGGCCTGTGATTCTTTTTGTGAAGTATTTCTGCGGCCTTTCTAGTTGTTGCAGATGTCTTCTGAGGTACATACAAAACGGGGCATTGTATTCTATAATGAGTCTAATGATGGATGAGTACAGAGGGACAATGACCTCCTTTTTTCTGGATGAAAAGTCCTTAATGATGAGGTGTGCCATGTAGAAGGATTTTCCAACTGTTGTGGCTATGTGATTATCAAAGGTGAGACCACTGTCCACCTGTGTCCCTAGGTCTCTTATCACACTTTCGGAGTTTAGTGTACTGCCACCTATGTGGTAGTTCAAAGGTACTTGTTTTTTCCCAAATGGGACAACTATACATTTTTTGGCATTTAGCTTGAGCCTATAGCTCTCGCAACAGGCATCTGTTTTGGCAAGGCCCTTTTGTAGTATATCCACATCATTTGGGGATTCAGTAATGGCTCCCAGCTTGCAGTCATCTGCGAACTTTGTAAGCCAGAGTCCCTTAGTGTTGGCCTGTACTTCAGAGAAGTAGATGCCAAACAAGAATGGTCCCAGGACAGAACCCTGCGGTACACCACTTGTCACTTGTCTGGAGCTGGATTTGGAGTCAGCTACTTTTACAGTGTGTGTTCTGTCAGTAAGCCAGTTTGCAACCCATCGAGTGACATAGGGATTAATGCTCAGCTTAGTAAGTTTATCTATGATTCCTGAGTGGGGGATAGTGTTGAAAGCCTTGGCGAGGTCCATGTAGGCTGTGTGAACCACCTTACCCTCATCCATGGCTCTGGAGACTGATTCAAAGAAGTCGATCAGGTTCAGGAGGCAAGATCGGCCCTTCACGAACCCAATCTGGGTGGGGTCCAGTGTTTGAAGGTTGCCAATGTCTTTGTTTATAAGTTTCATGATAATACGTTCAATGGACTTGCAGATCAGGCTTGTCAGTCTGATGGGACGGTAGTTCCCAGGATCCAAAGTGGATTCCCCCTTGTGGAGTGGGGTGACTGTAGCTGTGCGCCACTCTGTGGGCACAAAGCCTGAGGTGAGGCTATGATTAAAAATGACACATAGGTGAGGTGCCAGTTCATTTTGTAGTTCATGCAGTACACAGCCCGGGATGTCATCTGGTCCCATGGATGCTGTATTCTTGGCTTTGGGAGTGAGGTTTTTACCTGAGTGGCCATGATTACCGGAATTTGGCATTCCTTCGATATTGAGATAGGCCCTTTAGGGGGTGATAGGGGGGTGAAGTTGGCACTATATCTGTCTGCCAGGATATTGGCAATATCTTTGGGATCAGTATATCTAGTGCCATTCTGCTGTAGCTCAGAGCAGATTTGAGTGTTGCCATTTAGATTCTTGACATAGCTATAGAATGCCTTGTGGTTGTCTTTGGAATCTTTGGCAATTTTGTTTTCATAACTAATTTTGGAAGATTTTATGAGGGATATCAGCTTTCTACTGAGGCTGGTGAGGGAGTTTTTTGAATCTTGGGTTCTTCCTCTTTTCTGCAACAGTTTCTTCCTTCTGTTGTACAGCTTGTTTATGGCAGGGGACCAACAGATTGGCTTCCTTTTTTTAGAGGACAGCGTCTTGGTTCTATTTGGGATACCTCGGTCCATGCACGAGTGACTGTGCTCATACAGCACCTTAGGGAAGGATTCAGCAGTTGAACTTCCAGTTCCCATCTGCATGGGTGTCATGAAGTTTGTTACTTCTGGCTTGAGAAGCATGAAGTTGGCTTTGGAGAAGTTTTTTACGCAAGTTTCCTTAAAGGGAGATGGGGTGGGTTGTGGATGTCAAGGGTGATTAGCTTATGGTCTTATCTGACCAATGAGGGGGTGACCACTGATGTGGAGCATCGATCTCCCATGTTGGTAATGACCAGGTCTAGAATATTGGTACCCCTGGTGGGACTATGAATTAGTTGCTCTAGGGCATTGGAATTTATGAATTCCAAGAACTGTTGAGCAAAGGTGTTGCTAGAGGAGTAGTTTTCCCAGTTAATGGCAGGGTAGTTGAAATCACCCAGTATTAGGGTGTTTGGTTGTATCTTAATATTTTCCAGTATGTTTAGAAAGGTGTAGTGAGAATCTTGGGGCATGGTGGGGGATCTGTTACAAGCTACAATTTGTACTGCAGTCTTATCTAGTGTTAGTTGCACCTGGAGAATTTCAGATGCATTGTTTTGGGCAACCAGCCTAGAGGTGTGAATATCCTTGGTGAATATGGACACTCCTCCACCTTTAGTGCTTTGGTCCTGGCTTGGTGGCTGAAAAGTGTGGTATGACTTGTAGCCTGGTATTGCAGGGGTGCTCTCTGGAGCTTTGAACCAGGTCTCATTTACTGCACAGATATTGATGTTCTCCATTTTTAGGAGAGCCTCAAGAGAGTGCATCTTGAGGTTTAGACTTCTAGCATTGAGCAGCATTATCTTCAGATTTTGCTTGCTTGTACGCATTATGGTGGTAGTTTTGTCCTTTGAAACTTGCCTAAAAAAGGCACTATAGGGGTGGCAAGAGCCTTAGCCAGTAACCTGAATCCCAGGGGCGACAGGTGCAAACCATCTCTTGCAAAGCATCATGGTTTGTCGATCATGTAGTCCCAGGCAGACATTACTGGATCCGCTTTCAATGACACCATAAGCTTAGCCAATTATTGAAGTCATTCATTTTGTCCTTATACTGTGGTATCATCCTGGGCGATGGCAGGATACTACTCAGTGCTAGGGTCATACCTGCCTGGGTTACATGATCCAAGACCTCTTCCATGTCTCTTTTCATGTAGTCCAGGGAGGTACATCTCAAGTCATTCACTCCAACATGGACAATGACAGTCATATTTTACCTGTTGTGGAGTGACTTGAGTGACAGGATCTGAGCTGTTGTGTATGAACATTCACTGTATTCAGAGACAATTTCACCCTTTTGTTTTTACGTCTAGGGCTCTGTATGGTAATATCATTTGCTTTTGTTATGTTATACACTGCAATTATCACAAAAAGATTTGTAGGGAAAAGAGGTTGTGAGAGTCCACACTACCTCTGGTGAAGGTAGGAGAATGTGGTAATAATTTCCATGGGAAAGTATTCAGTCCAAATGATTTCCACATGTTAAAGGTAGATGACTCAGTTATCATTAACTATTAATGACCATTTCCTTTTCCAGTATAATATATTATCTGAAGTTGTTAATCTTTTTCCTATTCATCACTGATGGGTTCGGTTCTGAGCCCTCAGAACCAAGTTGGCCTTATACCAAGCTCGCATGCACCAAAAACTCTCGAGCTAAGCTGCTTCCCACAATGCCCTTCTCCCAGTTACCCCAGATCTTGTTTGCCGTGCAGCCATATAGCAACGTTTCACTGAGCTCTATAGTTAAGTGTTGTATTTTCTAAAAATGTACTGTATTTTGTAAGTTTTTTTTCTCCTAAAACTCTTTCTGCCTTGTTATCTATAACTAGCTCTACCCACGGGTATCTTTCTCTTACCATAATTGGTAAACACCCTTCTTACCCTCGTGGTATTCTTAATACCATTGTTGGTATTTCCTCTTCTTCTCTTTCTCTAACCTTTTGGATTGTTTTATTGGATTGTTTTATTGTATACTGGATATGTCCGAAAAGAAAGGGACTTTGGGGTTCAAGCATTGCACTTCCTGCAATGGTAAACTACCCAGCAGTGACTTGCATGATGATTGTGTCTATTGTCTGGGGTTTTCCCACTTGGCTGTGAAACCTCCTTGCCAGATTTATGTCAGTTTCAGTTAGCGGACGCTGATTGAAAGGAAAAATAAACTTATTTTGAAATGCCTGCTTTCTTCACCTTTTTCTGAGGCTCTTTCTGCATCGGAGGTCTCAACCCCTCCATCGAAGGACAAGAAATGTCTTCATTCTGACCCCTCTTCACTGGCCGGTGATAAGGGTAAGCTTCATAAGCATAAGGCCTAGAAGTCCTCCACAGAGCACAAGATCGCCTCCTTGGCTCCGACCACCTCGGTTCCAAGTTCAGCTCCAGTGGTCTGTGTAGATATTTTTATGACTACCACGTCAGTGCCGCCTTTGGCACCGACTTCTATGGTGCCAAGTGTGGTGTTGGCTCCAACCTTATTGCCTGCTGTAACCTTGGCACCGACCTCACCCATCTCCACTCCGAGGTTGGTCCTGACTATTTCTTCGGAGCAGATAATGAGTTCCACTCCAGCTACCCCCTTGGCTCCGAGCCCTTTCTTGGCACTGATAGTGCCCGTTTTGCCTGTCTTGGAGCTGGAATCTTCGGTGCCAATTCTTCCTACACCACGGACCCAAAACTCCCCGTCTTTAGACCCATTTTCAGGACAAGCTTATAGCCCTTTTTTGGACTGACCTTACTCCCCCTCAGGAGTGTCGGTAAGGTCCACCAGGAGTCTATCTGAATTGGATGTGGTGCATCTGTTCGATCAGCTGTTGACAGCCATAGGGATTACAAATTTTCCAAAAACCCATCCCACTCCGGGTTTTGGGTCTGTCGCCCCCATGACTCCTACTTATTCTCCTCCCTTGGAGCTTTTGGTTCTGAGGCCCATAGCTCTGACATCATTGGGGGGAACCCTTTCCGCGGCACAGACAGTGACTTTCTCTGAGGCTTTGAGGCCCCTTTGGGTTTCGGTTCCTTCGGAACCATCCCTTCCTCAATCTCATGCTTGGGGGGTGGAACCCTTGGCTCTGGGTATGGTTCCAGGTTTGTCACTGGTTCCGTCTTCGGATCTGGGGGGTGACACTTGCCCCAGTTTTGCTTGAGGCTCCATTCCTAGGGGTGGGCCGCACGAAGTGGGGTGTGACCCTGGTTACGACATTGTCTTCCTCGGTTCTGGGCTCCCATTCCTCTTCAGGTAGACCTGCTTTCTGGATGATGGAGAGGGTGTTTGCTTCGGGAAGCGCTCCTCTTACGTCAGATATTCCCCTTGCTCCCTCTGAGCTGCAGCTGTCACGGGCCACCTCCCCAGAACACCGAGAGCACAAACCTCAGGAAACCCCTATACAGGGTAATCTCCTTCTGAGTCTTCTTCAGACACTCCCACTGAAGACCCCCTCAGAAGAGAGTGTGTAAGAGGAAACGCCTGGACTCCCCGGAGGAGTCCCTCACTGAGGATATGGATTACGATGATGGGGAAGGGTCCCCACGGTCACCCCCTGATGATGTCTCCTTTGGAGACATCCTGGAAATATTGAAGCAGAGGGGTGACTGGAAGCCCTCCAATCCTTCCTCAGAGGAGTCTATATTCCTGCAAGCCTTCCACTCTCGGCCCTCTACTTCTTGGGTGACCCCACCTGCCGATGAGTTAGTCAAGCTCATCATGCAGCGGGCATGGAAAAACCCTGATACCATTGAGGCCATTCCCCGGAGACCGGACAAGATACTTTCCCCACCAGAGGAACAGCCCCATTGGTCTAGAGGCTTGCCAGTAGACGCTATGGTCGTGGTGGCTGCCCCAAAAAAGGACCTTGCAGAGGAAAGTCCTACTGCCCACCCACCCAACAGAGAGTCATGGGTGGTGGACAGATTAGGGAAGCGTGTCTTTGCCTCAGCGACCTTTGCTGTCAGGTCTCTGAATTATTTGGCACATTTTACGAGGCTCCAAAGGGATCTCATCTCTAAACTCTCTGTATCCCTCGTGGGTCAATTTTCTGATGGGGCACGCAATGAAGTTGCTTTTCAGCTTGCTAGCCTAGAGTCGATCTCCAACTCGTCCATGAGGTTGCTGTCCCACGCAACTGAAGGGGTGGCTAGAGCTGTGGGTGCAGGTGTAGTTATGAGATGCCACGCCTGGATGCGCATTTGTGATCTCGCGGACTCCTTCAAGTTTTCCTTCTTGAACACCCCTATCGAACTGTCCACTTTGCTCGGTTCTAAAGTGAAGGACACGTTAGCCAGGTGCGAGCAGGACGGAAAAACCTTGTCTGCCTTTGGCCTACATTTTTCCAAACCTCAGCACTCTTTCTCCAGGAACCAGAGGAATGGAAAGATATGGCACAAGAAATCTCAAGGCCCTTTCCGCAGTGCACGTGGTGAGGATTCCCCCAGAGGCAGAGGGGGTTCCAATAGTGGAAGATGCCCCTTTAGTGGCAGAGGGTTCCCCGAAACCAGGACTCCAGGGATTCTTTCTCTGGATGACCTTATCAGTGCTCCTGAAGTGCTGCCTGATTGCTTTCCTCTTGAAGCAGTCGGGGCTTGGTTCTCTCTGCACCAAGCTGCCTGGCAGTCTATTACAAACGATCAGTGGGTGCAGAAAATAATTTCCAGAGGCTATTACATCCCGCTAATATCTTTCCCAAAACCTCCAAAATGCCTTCCTGATGTTCCACCCGGTCAAAGGGAAGAGGCAGCTTCAGAAATAAGAAAGCCGTGTCAAAAACAAGTAATCCAACAAGTCCCCCCAGACCAGTGCGGATCTGGTTTTTACTCAAGATTCTTTTTGGTGCCAAAAAAGACCAGGGACTGGAGACCCATTTTGGATCTCAGCCAACTAAACAAATCAGTGGTTCAGACCAACTTCCGCTTGATCACGATACAATCCATTCTCCCATTTCTTTGGGAGGGTGTTTGGATGTGCTTGATAGACCTTCCAGATGCGTATTACCACATCAAAATGGACAAGTGGTCCAGGAGTCTCCTTCGCTTCCGGCTGGGAGCCAATCATTACCAATTCAGAGCCCTGCCATTCGGTCTCTCGACGTCCCCCAGAGTGTTCACGAAATGTCTAGCAGTGGTAACAACTCATCTGAGACTTCAGGGATTCCAAGTGTTTCCATATCTAGACGATTAGCTTCTCTCCACCCCCACCAAGCGCCTACTGGTCATGACCCTCCACTACACTGTAGCACTGGTGGAGTTTTTAGGCATCACAATACACTGGGAAAAATCCAATCTTCATCCTACCCAACAATTGAAATTTATAGGAGCAGTATTCAATACTTAAACAAGCCAAGTCTCCATCCCATCTCACAGACTTCAGAGGTTAAGATTACAGGTACAAGTGATACCTTGTCAAAGGAAGATGTCAGCAAGGGAAGTTCTACAGGTTCTGGGGTCTATGGCTGCAGCCTTCCCGATTCTTCCCCTGGCAAGATTGCATATGAGACTGTTACAATGGCTCCTTTTGTCCCAGTGGGCATCCAGTCTCCATCCTCTAAAGTCACAGATCCTCAACACCAATTCCTGCAAGCAAGATCTTTTTTGGTGGATGAGAGCAGACGAAGATCTTTGGTGCCGCCCCTTCCAGACTCCTCAACCCAATGCCACGGTGACCACGGACGCTTCTCTGATAGGATGGGGGGCCAATTTCAGGGAAAGACAGTCCAAGGCACGTGGTCCAGTTTGCAGGCTAACTTGCATATCAACATCCTGGATTTGAGAGTGGTGCTGTTAGCATTGCAGGCACTTCATCCTCTCCTTCCGTCGGGAACGATTGCAATCCAGTCAGACAATATGTCTGTGGTCTGGTACATAAACAAACAGAGAGGGACCAAATCCTACCCCCTATGTCGCGAGGCGATGAGAATTTGGCATTGGGCGATAACTTCCAACCGCTTTCTGATAACGCATATCCCGGGGAGCTCCAACGTGATTGCGGACAAGCTGAGCAGATGCATCCTCTGTCCGCATGAGTGGTCTCTCAACTCGAACATGACGGTAGACATTTTCAGCCATTGGGGCCAACCTTGTTGTGATCTTTTTGCTTCCCCTTCAAACAAAAAATGCAGCAGCTACTTTGTCCTCTTTCCCCCAGATGGGGAATCACCGAGAGATGCTTTGACTCACGATTGGCCTGCGGGTCTCTATGCTTAACCTCCGATACCTTTGATACCCCTATTTCTAATAAAAGCAATTCGGTTGAGATGCAAAGTGATCCTCATTGCCCCTTTCTGTCCTCGACAAGTATGGTTTCCCTTCCTCCGGCCTCACCTATTACAACCTCCTTGGATCCTGGACACTTGTCAGGACCTAATATCTCACCCACAAGGGCTGACTCCCCCAAATCTGTCCACTCTTAAGCTGACAGCTTGGTTTCTCCACTTCCATTAGTCTCCAGGCAGGAAACCCTCTCCTCACCTGTCCACGATATTATTCTGGCCTCCCATAAACCATCCACCAGAAAACTCTAGAGAGACAAATAGAAACGATTCGCTATGTGGTCTAATAATCAGATGCTAGATCCTTTTTCAACTCCTGCAGCTGCTATACTTCAGTACCTTTCTGAGTTATTTGACGATGGAGCATCAGCTTCTACTATTCGAGTCCATTTAGCAGATATCTCCAATTTCCATAATGGTTCAGATGGCGTTCCTCTTATCTCCACCCATCTTTGCAAGATCTTTCTCAAGGGAGTTTCCCATAGCAGACCTCCTATCAGGCAACCTGTAGAGACATGGAATCTCTCTCTGGTACTACAGTCTCTCTCTCTCTCTACCCCCTTTTGAGCCTGCTGTGACATGTGATCTTAAATTCCTGTCATAGAAATCTCTGTTTTTGGTAGCGGTCACATCAGCCAGACGGATATCTGAGTTACAAGCCTTATGCATCAAGAGCCCGTATCTAATCTTCCATAAGGACAGAGTATCTCTTCTTAGTTATCCATCCTTTCTCCCGAAAGTGGTGTCTGACTTCTCTATTAACCAGTCCATTGAGCTCCCTGTGTTTTTCCCAAATTATTTGAACAAGGGAGAATACTGTCTACATTCATTGGATGTACATAGATAACTACACTTCTGCTTGGACAGGACTAAGTCTTTCAGTAAGTTGGATCAACTTTCCATCTCCTTTTCTGGTCCAAGAATGGGATGTGCTGTATCAAAAGTTACTTTATCAAAATGTAGCAGAGATTGTATTACCTTTTCATACTCCCTTGCGAATGAATCTAAACCTGTCCAAATCAAAGCTCATTCAACGAGAGCCATCTCAACTTTCGTTGCTTTTCACTCCAGGGCTTCCATGGATGACATTTGTGCAGCAACCATTTGGGCTAAACCCCATACTTTCTCCAAGCATTACAAATTGGATTTGATCTCCAGGGGAAGAGCGGCCTTCGGCTCAATGGTTCTCAGGAATGTGCTTCCATAAGGGCCACCCAGGTTCTCCAAGTAGCTTGGGATTCTGTCCCATCAGTGATGAATAGGAAGAAGATTAACAACTTCCAATAAAGAAGTTATGTCTTACCATAACGTTCCATCTGAGTTGTTGATCTTCTTCCAGTCATCACACCCTCCCACTGTCCCCCACCAAAGGCTTCTGGTGGATCTTCTGGGTCCTTGGGGTGTTTTCAGGGTTTCTGTGCAGAAATGGCCTCTAGTTTTTGTTTTCTTCTATATGTTGCATGCAAACTCGATCTGAGGTATCTGGGAGAAGGGCACTGTGGGTAGCAGCTTAGCTTGAGGCATTTTAGTGTACACAAGCTTGGTATTAGGCCGACTCAGTTCTGAACCCATCAGTGATGACTGGAAGAAGATCAACAACTCAGATGGAATGGTATGGTAAGACAAAACTTCCTTTTTCTGTATAGTGTGCATCTATTTTTTTCACTAGTTCATTGAATACTGGAACCAGTGTGAAAATCAACATTGAAGGAATTGTGGATAATGTAATCTTTTTAAGGTAGCTTAGAAACAAATTTGGTGTTTGTTAATATACCACAATGTTCTTTGCTTCCCTATGAGGGTTTATATAAACAATGAGTCCCAAATATAAAGCTTTTATACATAAAAGGTTGGCACAGCATATTGTAATTCTGCATTTCTCTATGTTTTAGGTACAGTTTATGCAGAGCAAATGAAGCTTGTCATACTTTGGGTACACCCTCCTACTATTTCCATTCAGTATGATTGTTTTATGTGGATATATCTGGTGCTGGAAAGGGATAGGATACTTTTTTGCAAATAATTCCACTGTCTGTATACTAGTACATATTACTGTGACAAAGAATGCTAATACGTTGTACTCTGATATATTTTTTGCATATAAGTTTTGTGTGGAGCTGTGAATATGAGTCAATGAGGCTAATGTGGAGACATGAGGGGAAATAGTTTAATTATTCTTTGAAAAGAGTAATGCATAGTATTTCAGAGGGGAACTAAATGTATGCCACATTTTTCACTCAAGTGAACCTGTTATGACTAAATAATGTAAGAATATTATGTACATGTAAGTTAATTGAAGACGTTTTGTTAATAGACGTTCTTTGTTGCAAGTGTATACTGAAGTGATTATATATTTTTATTATTGCTGTGCAGTTATTACCAATCTCTGTTATAGGCTTTACTTTATCTAATTAATTTCAGATTTAGTATGCTTATTGCTTTTTTTTCCTTAAGAATTTGCAGATGTTCATCATATTGATCACTGCTGCATAAGCCTTAGCTTTATGGGTTATATTATGCCATCTATATAATAGCCAGCCAGCTTCCAAAGCTTCAGGGCAACTTCCACATACCCAAACTGTCTGCTAGGCTAAGATGAGCTGACTAAAAGACAAGTTTGGCCACCAAGCTCATCAGACCTTTACTGTTCCCAAAGTATACTCTACTGTGAGGCTTTCAAGGACTGACAGTCAGCTTGTGCAGTTCCTTTGCTGGGCAGATAAGTTCCCTTTAGGGAAAAAACTTCCATTCATTTTTTTTTTTTTTTTTTTTTTTTTATTATTAACACTTTCTTCTTCAAGAACTTTATTTTAAAGCTAGAGGGTTTGCGTTTTAACGGACTGTCATGTGATTGTACTGTACTTTCAAACAAGAGCAGTCTTTTTTCCTGTCAGTTTAAAAAGTTGTTTAAAGTAACAGAAAGCCATTTTTTCTGTGGATAAATTTGTTTATTTTACTTTGTAGGGCTGTCAAAGTGTTTTAAAGTGTTTTTTGCTGTATCTATCTGTGAAAGAAATGACTTTAAAGACTTTTAATTTTTACTGGCATTTGCTGCTTGTTTTCTCCAGGAAAGAAGTACCATTTTCGGCTTGACTGTGGAACAGTCTGCTTGTCCCATGGTAGGGCTTCCAGGCAGAATAAGAAAAAGTTAAGGAAACGCCTTTGCCATCACAACAGGCTAGCAGTTTGCCTCAGCTGTAGGTGGGTGACTCTGCTGTGGCTATTAGTTGTATCAGACCACTCATCTTTAACCCTAGATTCCTCTGGTGTAGCACCTACAGCTACCATGAACTGGGGATTAGCCAAATCCTCTGCAGCTGTTGGAGTCTCCTCAGTGGACAGAGGAAAGCCACTCTTGTCACTTCTGGGTGAGGGAACTGGGTAGGGCTCTCTGTTTGTCAGAATGTTGTGCGAATCTCAGGGGAGGTTACTACTGCCATTAATAACACTCTTTGTACAATTTTTCCTGTTAAAAATAAACAGAAAATCAAGCACATATTTACTCCTCCTCAAATTTCCTTAGATAGGAGTAGTTTACTGGATCTGGCTCAGGGTTTAATTCAGGCTATGAATCCTTCTTATACAGTAGTTTCTTGTAAAAGAGGGATACCTCATTTCCTGTACTGAATCAAGATTCTGAATCTGGGCAGCAGGATGAAGGGACAGATACAGGATTTTCTCCTCAGATTTCTGATTCAGATTCAGAGGATAGCTCAGTTTCTGACTCTTCCCTATGGTGAGTTTCTCTTTCTCTGAGACTATTTCTAGAATGTGCCAGTATTTTCAGTGGGAGAATTCTGAGGTTTTCAGTTCCTCAGAAAATACTATGAGCTGTTACAGAAGGAATTTCCAGAATCTGCACCCATTCCTCCAATCCTGTCAGGTTTGGAAGATGTGTGTGTGTGTGTGTGTGTGTGTGTGTGTGTGTGTGTGTGTGTGTGTGTGTGTGTGTGTGTGTGTGTGTGTGTGTGTGCGTGTGTGTGTGCGTGTGCGTGTGCGTGTGTGTGTGTGTATTACTGCCTGCAAGTTTCCTGATAATCAGCCAGCTGCCCCTAAAAGGGCAGATAGGATGTATAAAGTTGCTCAATTTTAAGTTTTTTATACTCTTCCCAAACCTGATCCACCAGCTGTAGCTCTAGTTAATCCCTTTGCTGCTAAACACTTGGTTAATTCTCTGGTAAGGATAGGAAGATTATTGAGAAGTATGGGAAAAAGTGTATGCTTCTGCAACTTTAATCTTCCGAATTTTGAATTGTCAAGCTCATATCTTAAGGTTTGTTCTGATTAATTGTGAACGGATGAGGAATGTTTTAGCAGTTTTGTCTCGTAAGTAAAAATTTGCTTTAAATAATTTTATTTAATTTGTTATATTGTTCAAGTCAGTACTCATTGCATACAGTGTGTGTATAATTCTGTTGCTACTTCTTACAGTGCTGTGGCCACTGGTATTGTTTTGAGGAGGCTTGCATTCTCAGAACTTTCCACATGATGTTAAAAATGCAATTTTAAATTGACCTTTGGATAGAAATTTGCTTTTTTGTTTATTCTGTTGCAGAGGTGATGAAAAAGTGTGATGAAAGGGGTAAGCTGATAAAGGGTATCTCTAAGAATTTTTTAACCCTTGATGTTATGTGATCCTATCTCGGCTACATTCTGACTGATGGGTTCGGAGCCGATCCCTCAGCTCCAACTCGGCACGCTTATGCTATAGAGCGAGGCCTCTAATTGGCTGAGCCATCTTTATCCCAGGATGCACCACCACTAATCCCCCAGATCTCGTTTGCCGCTTACAGAGCTTGGACGTGGTCTCAACATTGGCTGGGCTAAGTTCTATATATATATAGTCTTTTCCTGTCAGTATTTGCTTCTCTTAAACCTAAAAGCTGTTTTAACGGCTATTCTTTGTGTACGAGTGTGTTTCTGGCAGTTTGATTGAATTTTTAGTATAATTTCCTGTCAGAGAAGGTTCCGTTTAAGTTAGAGGGGCCTTCCCCTGTGGTTACTACTTCTTAGTGGTTGTGTGTGGGTCAAGTACCCGTTTGAGTTAGAGGGTCTTGACCCTCCTTGTTTTCCCTTTCTCTTTCTCACATTCTGTGTGTGTAGAAAAAAAAAAAAAAAAAAAAAAGTTAAAGTTTTTCAGTTTAAATATTTTGAGTTAGTGGCATACTTATTTGTTCCTGTGTGTCAAACCCTTAAGTTTGCTGTTGTGGTCTGTTTTTTTTGTAGGACTATGTCTAAAGAACATAAACCCTCCGGGTTTAAAAAGTGCACGAGGTGTGGGTTCAAAATGTCCATAACGGACGACCACTCCTCATGCGTCTATTGTCTTGGCGCCAAACATCTGCAGGAATCGTGCAGTGTATGCCATGCGTTTTCCTCCAGAGTCCTCCAGGAGAGGAAAAACAAATTAATCCTCAAAGGATTAATCAAGCCTTCTTTCGAGGAGGCTTTATCTTCCTCTCCGTCTCCTTCTAAGAAGAGGAAAGCGCTGGTTCCGACCAGTCAGTCGGAACCGACGGCTAAGAAAGCTAAGCAGACTTCTCCATCGGCTCCACGGACTTCGGAGCCGAGGTCGGAACGGTCTGCCTCGATGCCTCCAGCCTCGACCCCTCTGGTTTCGGAGCCGAGGTCTGGGGCATCGAGAGGCGGGTCACCCTCATCGGCTCCACTGATATTGGAGCCGATAAGGGTCATCGGCTCAGACTCTTCCCCCTCGGAGCCGAAGTCCTTATCGGCACCGAGGGAAATTTCCTTGAAGGTTTCCTCGAGCCGATAATTGTTGAGTCCTTTCGAGCCGGTCCCAAGCCCTTCGGAGCCGATGGAGAAATCGGTTCGGCCCGATCGGTATCCTCGAGATCTTCCAGGATGTCTGATTCGGACATCAACAGGGTGCTCCTTCGACTCTTCCAGTCTCCGGTGTTCCAAAGATGGTTTCGGCTCCCGCCCACTTGGCTTTGGGGCCGATGGTCCACGCCCCAACTGTACTTCCTCCTCCAACAGCTTCGGCACCGTTGGAGCAGGTGTTGGTGGAACCAGTGGAGGTGTTAGGGTCAGGCCCGACCCTTGCTCCGACTCCGGCTCTCGGGTCGGAGTTCAGTGCACGGACTTCTTCCTTCGGTCCTGGGGGGGGGGCTTCGGGATTGATGCTTTCGGTCCCAAGTCTCCCTCTTGGTGCGTCAGCGGCGGGAGTACCGTCCACTGTCGTGGCCACGGAGGGGGGACCTTCCCAGGATTCTGGTGGTCCCACCTTCAGGGCTATGAGGAGTGCTCTAGCCAAATCTTCATTGGCTTCCTCCACAGTTTCCCCAGCTCCTTCCCTACATTTGGAGACTGGGTCATTGGCAGTCCCCCTGTCCGCAGACAGCGGAGCCCCTGGGCCTCAGGTTACCCCCGCTGGGGTTTCTCCCCCTCCTGGAGGTCCTTCTGAAGCCTCTTCGGAAGAACCTCCCAGGAAGAAAACGTGCAAGAGGAAGCATGTTGACTCCCCTGACGAGTCTTTGACATCTGACACCGATCTCGATGATGCAGAGGGGTCCCCCAAGTCGTCCTCGGATGATGTCTCCTTTGCAGACATCCTGGAAGCCCTAAAACAACGAGGCGGCTGGCAGTCCAAACCTCCCTCTGCTGATGAGTCGGTGTTCCTGAAGGCCTTCGGGGCTCAGCCCTCCACCTCCTGGGTGTCTCCGCCCTTGACGAGCTCTTGGATTTGATCTGTCGAAGGCGGGAACACCCAGACTCTGTGGAACCGGTGCCCGCTCGTCCAAACAAATTTCTTTCGGCGCTCCCAGATAGAGAGTTCCTTATGAAAGGTGTGGCTGTGGATGCTATGGTGGTGGCATCTGCTACCCAGCAAGATGTAGCAGAGGCTTCTACGTCCGTCCATCCTCCTAATAAGGAGTCTAGGAGCATGGATCGGTACGGTAAGCGCACCCTTAGTTCAGCGGCCTTTACTCTGAGGTCTCTGAACTACCTGACGCACTTTACGAGATTCCAGAGGGATCTGATTAAGGAGCTATCCGATACCCTCTTAGGTAACCTGCCTGAGGAGCTGGCCCAGACGGTTGGTTCTCAGCTGGCTACGATGTCGTCCATTTCGAACTCGTCCATGAGGCTCATTTCGTATGCGGCCGAAGGGGCGAGTAGAGCGGCGGGTACAGGCATTGCTCTACGGAGACAAGCCTGGCTCCGCCTGTGTCATTTCGCGGAGGCCTTCAAGTCTTCATTCACGCCCCTTTGATGGGTCCTCCCTGTTTGGGCCCAAGGTGAAAGACACACTTACCCGCTGTGAACAGGAGGGTAAGACTCTGACTGCCGTAGGGGCACGATTTTCCACTCTCTTTCGGTCTTATCCCAAGGCTAAAAGAGGAGGGAAGATGTGGTTCCGTAGATCTCAGAAGTCTTACCCCTCTCAGCAGGAAGGTTCCCCCTCCAGAGGCAGAGGAGGGGGAAATTCATCAGGAAGACGCCGTCCCAGAGGCGGCAGAGGCCCTCGCAACACTGGAGACCGAGAGTCCTTTCGTGGCTCTTCAGCCTTTCATAGTCCCTGAGGGATTGCTCGACTGTGCTGCTCCGGAGCCAGTCGGGGGTCGTTTTTCGAAGCACCTGAAGGCCTGGGAAGGGATCACTCAGGACCGATGGGTGCTTCGAATTATCGCCGGAGGTTACTCCATCCCATTCTGTTGCCCCCCCCCCCCTCAGTCCAAAAGAATCCCGGACCCGCCACCCAGTCAACGGGATACCGCAGCCTTAGAAGTTTCAAAGCTGCTGCAAAAAGGAGTCATCCAACCGGTCCCCGCAGACCAGATCGGATTAGGGACTTACTCAAGATTCTTTTGGTGCCAAAAGACCGGGGACTTGAGGCCCATTTTGGACCTAAGCAACCTAAACCGTTCAGTCAAGAAGTCCAAGTTCTGAATGGTCACTTTACAAACCATTCTCCCATTGTTGGAGAAAGGTGTTTGGATGTGCTCCATAGACCTCAAGGACGCGTATTACCATATCAAAATACATCAAACGTCCAGGAGACACTTGCGCTTCAGCCTAGGAGGCAGTCATTTTCAGTTCCGTGCGCTGCCCTTTGGTCTCACCACAGCCCCCAGGGTGTTCACCAAATGCTTGGCCGTAGTGACTGCTCACCTGAGAAGTCTAGGATTCCAGGTGTTTCCCTACCTAGACGACTGGCTCCTAACTGCCACCTCCAAGCATCTACTTCTACGGAACCTGCAAGCCACAATATCACTGGGCAATTCCCTTGGAATCACCTTCAATTGGCCAAAGTCTGTGTTAAGGCCATCTCAAAGAATAAGATTCATAGGGGTAGAGATAGATTCAAACCAGATGCGGGTCTATCTACCTGCAGACAGAATTCAGACTATTCAAAATCAGGTTCAAGCCTTACTCCCCAGGTCCAAAGCCCCAGCCAGAATGGTCCTACAGCTATTGGGATCGATGTCTGCCACAGTTCTGCTAGTTCCCTTGGCAAGGTTACACATGAGAATCCTCCAGTGGCTTCTTTCAACTCAGTGGTCCTTTCAGGAACTCCCTCTCAATCATCTAATATGGATCACAGAATCTTGCAAACGGGACCTTCGCTGGTGGCTAGTATCCTCCAATTTGGACCAGGGACGACCCTTTGTTCTTCCTCATCCGGCCACTTTGACCACGGACGCCTCCCAGACGGGGTGGGGGGGGCATTCCCTGGGCAGGTCAGTCCAAGGCAAATGGCACCCGGAAGAGACCCCTCTCCACATCAACATCCTAGAAATGAGGGCAGTACTCCTATCTCTTCGAGCCCTTCACGATTACCTCCCTCAGGGCGTAATTGCTGTTCACTCAGACAACATGTCAGTTGTCTGGTACCTGAACAAACAGTGAGGGACCAGATCCTATCCTCTTTGCAGAGAAGCCATGAGAGTTTGGGAATGGGCAGTCTCGACCAAACGATTCCTAGTGGCTACTCAGATACCGGGCAAATCCAATGTCATAGCCGACAGGTTGAGCAGAACCATCCTCTCTCCTCACGAATGGTCTCTGAATATGACAATTACAAGGGAGATTTTCAGCGAATGGGGAGTTCCGTGTTGCGACCTCTTCGCGACTCCTCTGAATGCGAAGTGCAAAGAATTTTTCTCGTTAACCCCGGCTCCGGGGAAGAGCCCTATGGACGCATTAGTCCATCCTTGGCCCACCGGACTGCTTTATGCCTTCCCTCCAGTTCCTCTCCTCCCCAGAGTGATTCAAAAGGCATCTCTCTTAGGCAGCAAGATGATCTTAATTGCTCCGTACTGGCCTCGTCAAGTGTGGTTTCCCTATCTTCGGAAACATGCTCTGGAAGGTCCATGGTTCCTGGACCAGGTCCCAGACCTACTGATTCATCAGTCGGGACTACTACACCAGTCCCTACACACATTAAAATTGACGGCCTGGCACCTCCTCTTCCGACTATAGTCAGGAGACATGCACTGAATCCAGATGTGGTGCACATATTGTCTTCAGCCCACAAGTCGGCTACGAAGAAACTGTATTCTAGCAAATGGAAAAGGTTTGCTATCTGGGCTCAACTCCGGGGCCTGGACCCCATTTCTACTCCCGTGGCAGAAGTACTCCAATTCCTGACCTCTCTTTTCAATCAAGGCTCTTCTGTTTCTACCATCAAAGTACAATTGGCAGCGATTTCTAATTTTCATGAATCCATAGACCCACCTTTAATGAGCAACAGGTTGTGTAAGACCTTCTTGAAAGGTGCTGCTTTATTAAGACCTCCGATTTCTCATCCGGCACCTCCATGGGATCTCGATATAGTATTACGTGCCCTGACTTCTTTTCCCTTTGAACCGGCAGCTACCTGTGATCTAAAGTTTTTATCATGGAAGACAGCCTTTCTAGTGGCGATTACTTCAGCCAGGAGGGTTTCAGAACTTCAAGCTTTGTCAGTGAAACCCCCGTACTTGGTTTTTCATACAGACAGGGTATCCCTCAGACCAAATCCTTCTTTTGTTCCTAAAGTCTGTTCTACTTTATGCTTGCAACAGTCGTTAGAGCTCCCAGTTTTTTTCCCAAAATACTCCAATAAAGCGGAGTTTATTTTCCACACACTAGATGTCCACAGGCAGTTACGTTTTTATTTGGACAGGACCAAACAATCGAGGAAGACAGATCAGTTGTTTGTGTCCTTTGCAGAAAACAAATTGGCCAACGCGGTCACAAAGGTCACTATTGCCAAATGGATCAGGGACTGTATTACTCAAGCTTATATTTATTCTAACAAAGAGCTTCCCACCTCTGTCAAGGCTCATTCTACAAGGGCTATGGCTACTTCGGTAGCATTTCATTCTAAGCTTGCTATTGGTGACATTTGTGCTGCGGCTACATGGTCTTCCCCGCACACCTTTATTTCTCACTACAAATTAGATGTGGCATCTAGAGGACGAGCTTCATTTGGTTCCACAGTGCTCAGGAGTGTTTTCCAATGAGCCACCCGGGATTTAGGTGCTAGGGACGCTGTCCCATCAGTCAGAATGTAGGCGAGATAGGATCACATAACATCTTTTAGTTATGTACTCACCATAACTTCAGATGTTTGGGATCCATCTCGCCTACATTCCTAATAACCCACCCTCCTTCCCCCTTCCTTGGAGATCAGAGGATATCAGAAGGTCCGAATCCTGTTGTTTCATCTTGAAACATCTAACAATGTTATATAAACAAGCTGTGCATGTGTGCATGAATGCGGACAAACAAGATCTGGGGGATTAGTGGTGGTGCATTCTGGGATAAAGATAGCTCAGCCAATTAGAGGCCTCGCTCTATAGCATAAGCGTGCCGAGTCGGAGCCGAGGGATCGGCTCCAAACCCATCAGTCAGAATGTAGGCGAGATGGATCCCAAACATCTGAAGTTATGGTGAGTACATAACTAAAAGTTTTCCAAGTTTTCTAAGGGATTCTGTAACTCCACCACCAGTTTTGATATGAAACAAAATAAACAGTTTCAACAAAATACAGGTAAACAGACATTTAAGAAGAAATGGGAAGAGGTTTCCAGGAAGAATTCTGGAAACTGCCAAAACCAAGATTAGTCCAATATATCAGAATGGCTGTTTAAAAGTCTTTGTTCCCTCCTCCCACCATGGCAGCCCTTTTTTTTCTTCCAGAAAGTTTGAATCTCCATGTTTCTATTTGGCAACAGATAGTTTAAGACGAATGGGTTTAGAAGATCATTCATTAAGGTTACAGATGGCAGTTGGAGGAAATTCCTCCTTTCTTGGAGTAATTTCTAATCTTCCAGATGATACTGTTTTGTTTCTGCCTATCCTTCATTACATGCTGTCTCATGGAGTGATATAACCAGTTCAACTTTCCCAAGTGGTAAAGAGGCTTTATTCAAAGATGTTTTAGTGCCAAAGAAAAAAAATGCATGGAGACCAGTTCTGGATCTTTCCTACACCTGTTAGTGATAGTGCCCAAATTGAAAATGATGTCACTTCACAACCTGTTACCTCTTCTTCCTCATTCGAGTTTCCTGGTAACATCAGAGTTAAAAGATGCTTATTGACACACTCCTGTTTATCCAGACTTCAGGCATTTCATAAGGTTCTGTGTGCTGGATCACATTATCAGTTCTCTGACGTACCCTTTGGAGTATCGACTGCTCCAACTAGTTATAGCTTATTGGAGACTACAGGGTTTCCACATTTTTCCATATTTAGACGACTTTGTTATCTTTGCAGAGTCTTTTTTAGAGTCTAGAATATCTTTCTTGGGTGAGTGATCTCTGACATAAACTGGGATTCCAAGAGAGCATTCAAAAGTCTTTCTTGACTCCTTCTCACAACATTACCTTTTTTGGGATGTCCACTAGGCATCATAGTTCAAAGAGCTTTTCTTCCACAGGAAATAAGTAGATCTATATTTTTTTCTATTGTTTTCCACTCAGACTTCGATCACTGCTAGGGAATGCCTCAGGATTTTGGGTCTTGTGGCATGTATGATTCACATGATAATCTTGGCAAGACTCCACATGAGAAAGATACAGTGGTATCTGAAGTCTCTTTGGTCCCAGCACCTACACCCCTTTTCTTTTCAAATACCAGTGCTGAGGTTTGTCAGAAGGGGAGTCACTTGGTGGGGAAAACAGATATCCTAAAATCGAGGTCTCCCCTTCTCATTCCCTGTTCCAAAGCAGTCAGTCACTACAGACTTTGCTTGGGGAGCAGTTTCAGGAGGGGCAAAAGTGCAAGTTGTGTTAGACACCAAGAAGGGAGGCAAGAACATACATATAAAAGAGATGCTTGCCCTGAAAAATTTACTCAATTGTCTGAATCGTCTTTGGCCCCCAGGACCTCTTCAAGTTGTTACATACAGTACCACAGTCATGTGATGCATCAGCAAGAAATGGGAAATCAGGTCATACCCCCCTGCAGACTACCCATGTTAGCTTGGGATATAGCTTCACTGGCATCATACATTCCATCAAAGCAAAATTGTATGGAAGACAAGCTGAGCAGGACAAGGGTAGACCCTCACAAGTGGAAACTAGATCAGTTCGTCTTCCAAGATTTGATCCATCTGTGGGGAGTTGCTCAAATAAATCCCTTTGCTTCCTGTCTGAGCAATCAGTTGGCAAAATTATGCTGCAGGACTCTATGTAGGAAGGCCTGGAATACAGAAGATTTTTCTTTTCCTTGGAGAGGAATGCTTTTGTATGCTTTTCCATCTTTTCCACTAATATCCAGAGTATTTTTGAAGATTCATAAGAGATCCATCAGGATCATTGTGGTGACTTCCTTCTGGCCCAGGCAACCGGGACTCTACCTTCTTTTGGAAATGGCCAGAGGTTATTACCACAAACTTCTACTCACACAAGAACAGTGGTGTTTCATACACCCAGACACCAATCAACTTAAGTTGCCTGTCTGGATGATAGCGTCTTAATTCTCTTTATGCATCTGTATACTGAGGACATGCAACAGGTACTAATGGAGGCAAGAAAATCATATATTAGCAAATGGAAAAGGTTTTCAGGTTGGTGCCAACAACAAAACCATCACCCATTCAGAGCTAGTTGTTCTCTGGTTTTATGATATTTGTGTGAGAAGGGAATCTGAGTTTCAAGCTTTTATGGTGAGTCAACCCTAGCCCATTTTCCACAGGAACGGGGTTTGTTTTAGGACTGATCCTTCTTTCAACTGTATGTAAATTTCTTGTATCTATTTTTCAATGTAATTTCAGTTGTATATAATTGTTTTAGTTTGTTCTAAGTTCTGTGTGTAATGTATTCTGTTTTTTAGTTCAATCAATGTGCTAAATTCTCTATGTAATTATCTGTTCTTAGTTCTGTTACTGTTATATCCTCGTCTATGTACCCACCCATTTTTATACTATTGTTAATCTCAAAAATACGCTCAGAATGTTTTTTGTATTATATTTTACTGAAGCTTTTCTCCCTCGGGTCTGTACTGAAAATGGGCCTTTAGCTCAGCTGGAGTAACCCGGTGAACAAATGTCAAATAAATAAAACAAATAAACAAATTGTATGCTTAAAATGGTATCTGAGCATAATTTAAGCAAACTATCCGGCTCCCTGTTTTCTTTTCTGAACCCAATGATGACGGAGAAAAGATACTCCATACTTTGGAAGTCCACAGACAACTCCAACTCAGATATTATGTTGACAGAACTAAATCTTTCATATGTTTTGATCAATAATTCATTTCTAGTGGAGTTAAGAAGAAAGGACAACCTATGTCAAACAGACTATTTCCTAACAGTTATCTAAGGATATTATCGTTTTGTTATTCTCACCACACCAAAACTATTCCAGGCATAGTCAAGGACCACTCTACAAGGGCCTTGGCTTCATCTATGGCTTTTTTGGAAAGAGTTGGATTCTAGAAGTATTATGGAACCTGCTTCCTGCCCCTCTGTACATACTTTTACAAAGCACTTGATTCCTCCTCTAGACCAGAGGCCATGCTTGCCTTGCCACTAATCATCCTCGAGTTCTAACTGTTCATGGAGAGTGAGGCCTGTAAGACCTGGAGTGTATTTTAGCATATCTATCTAATTGTCTAAGCTATGTTTGAAGGTAGACAGGGAATCAAACTGCTTGACATGCAGGAGAAGTCTAATCCAGAGAAAAGGGAGGAGCTGGGTGATGAAGTTATCTCTCCCGTTAGTTTTATTTATTTACTTAACATAGATTTAGGTCTGTTTTTCAAGTGTTGTCTACTGTCTGACACATTGTGGAAAAAGGAGGTCTAATATAATAGGATTTGTGGAAGAAAAGAAAGCAAAGCATAGGTCTCCCCTAAAGAAAATGTGTGACACTGAGTACATGGATAGTGACTTCAGCTTTTCCTGATAACTAAGATTTTTGAGGCCAAAGATTCTTTTTATTAGAAACCTCTGCATTTTTTTGTGTTTTTTATTGATACATTATAGTGAGATACCTGTCAAAAGGTGTATTATATTCTATAATGGGTCTCAGCAGGGCAGAGTATAGGGGAACAATAACTTCCATGGCTTTGCAAGAGATGCCGTTGCTAATTGTGATATATAGAAGGACTTCCTGATGATGGTTGTTGCATGGCGATCAAAGGAGTGAGAGCCTTATATCCTGATGCCCAAGTCTCTGACGTTAAACTCATTGGAGAGTGTAGTGTAAGTTATGTAGTATGTGGTAGCATTTTTTTCCTGAAGGAGATGATACTGCATTTTTTAGCATTCAGTGTGAGCTCTTTCTTTGTGCACTGTGTTAATGCGTGATAGTTACATTTGCATCATTTTTTATGTGATAACTATATCCAGACTTCAGTAATCAGCAAACTTAAACAGCCAAAGATCCATTTTGTTAGTGTTGAAATCAGAGAAATACGTGCCAAAAAAGGATGGGAGATACAGACCTCTGGGAATACAACTGTCACTTTTTCCTTTACTGAGGAGGTTTTGCTGACCCTGACATCATGATTTCTATCACTGAGCCAGTTTGTATTCCATCTTACTATACAGGGATCTTTTAAAGCTTTTAGCTTCTTTACAGTTCTATCATGTGGTATGGTATCACATACTTTTGCTAGGTGAAGGTAGACTGTGAGAACAGTGTGACTCCTATTCTTGAGCCACATGACCTTTTCAAAGAAGTTCATCAGACTTAGGAGGCATGATCTGCCCTTAAAAAAATCTAAATTGTTGTGGGTTGAACCTGATTAAATTCTTACTGTACTGGTTTATGAGGTCATTGATGATGTGTTCAATGGCTTTGGAGGCAAGACTGGTAAGGCTAATGGGTATGTACTTGCTTGGCTCAGTGGGTGGGCAATCCCTATGAAAGGGTATCACCTCTGAAGTGCACCATTGTTTGGTAACATAACTTGTTGAAAGGCTTAGGTTGAATAACTTAAGGAGGGGATCCGCAAGAACCTGCTTGACACAGTTTTAGAAGAAAATCTAGAATGTTGTTGGGACCCATTAAATACATTTCTTTAGTTTTGGAGAGCACTTTAAGGATATGGTCTTTGATGATAGTAGTGGTGGTGGTGGTGGGAAAGTGACTCCAGTATATTTGGAGTGAGGATGTTAGTTTCAGGAGAAAAAATTACATTAAACTTGTTGGCCAATATGTTGGTGATAGCATTAGGATTTCAATAGGAGGTGCCATTATAAACAACTTCTGAAACAGTGGTGTGAATTATTGTTTTCTAATGTAGCTAAAGAAGGACTTAATTTTAGCCTGAAAGGCAAGCCTTCATTCATGGGAGTCTTTGAGCTGTTTTAATAGCTGCCTTCTGCCTGTTGGTGACAATTTATATTTGTACTGTGATGAGAGGCTGTGGCCTAACAAGGTGATCTAAGCGGTTTCTTCATTCTGTTATAAAAGTTAATTTATATCTACTGACCATGGGGGGGGGTATTTAATTTGCCACTTGATTTGATACATATGGGGACAGCTCCTTCCATGCACTCAAGAGACTAAATTAAATTTGAAGAACATTAATGTGAATTAAAGGAGTTCTGAAATTGATATCACTCATCATAAGCCAAAGGGAGAGAAGAAAGTTGTGGCCATTACATTTAGAAAAGATATTAAAGTAATAAAGGAGAACAGTTGTTACCAGCAAGAAAGCTCTGTGGGTAATATTTTGGGTAAACTTCAGGGGCAGCCATGGTGTCATAGGCAACTTATGCACACCTAACCACCACAAGGTCACCTTTTATGTAAGTTTTTTCAGGCAAAGGAAAATATGTATTTAATGTGATACAGAGGCATGATGCTAGAAGATTTCATACAGCTATAAACACTAAGAAGGATAGAAGGTTTGAGAGAAAAAACTTTCACTTGAGAAAACACGCTGACTTGTGTAAATATAAGGGAGGAGGTGTGTTGATAGACACTTGGAGAAAGAGGGAGACACACACACACACACACACACACACACACACACACACACACACACACACACACACACACACACACACACACATATGGGGTGGGGTTAGTATAATCGTTAAGGTGTTTACCTTACACAGACACAAGTGACAGAGTTTAATTCTCATCTTTGAAAAGGAAATTGGCTAGGCTTAAAATGGCCCATAAGGACAGTTAGTCTAGTAATTACCTATGAGCATACCAGAACCCAAGCAATATGTATTGTCAAGGGATTCATCCAACCAAGCTAGCAGACAAGACTACATTCTATTTCAGGAATAGGCTGTAAAAATAGATGATGTTGTAGAAAATAGGGAAATGTCTATCTTTGAACATGCTGTAGTCATTGAGGATATAGCATATTGTAGTCAAGGAGTTAGGCAAGATAACTGGAGGTGGTTCTCATGTACTTTTAAGGGGATGGAAAGGAGAGATAAGTGGCAATAAAGTGTAGCCTGAGTGGCTCAGGATAATGAGATGGACAATGACTGACTGGGCCTTAATTTGTTTGAATGGGAATATAACAGCCTTTTGAGTTGAAATCATAGCCAAGGAGAGAAGAAGCAGAAACAAGTTAGAATATTATGAAGGAAATGCTTGAATTGTTTTTGGAAGGAACTCCTTTATACCACAGTCTTGAAATATTAAGGAAAAAGAAGTTGAGCTTAAATGTAAATTACAGTCTGACTATATATTAAGCAGTTGCAGAGGCACTGAAAACTGATATTAAGTAATGGGTTCATGGGAAAAGTTTGCAAAATATATTGTATGGAAGTTCTAAGGAGAGAAGAGAAGAACAATCTGCAGTCAGTATCCTTGTAGTGACAACATCCCAAGTGAAGACCTGGGCATAAGTGGAGAGTTTGGAAAATGTCTTTGGCTAAATTAAAGTTTAAGTAATCTGGAGTTGCAGACATTGAAGTAGGGTAACATAGATGTTTGAAATGATAGGTCCCTAAATTAAGAGAATTCTGGGTTTTAAGAATAACAAATAGTGTTCTGGCCTTAAAATCTTGTGAAGCTGCACAAACAGTTCGGTTTTTTGCAGATTTTGTAAGTGGTGGAGAACCCTGCAATTAAATCCTTTATTTACAAATATATTGAGATCTGATTCCATATAAACTAGTGTTTGCATGGATTTGTGCTTAATTCCTCACAACTGCTCCTGAGTTGGCCACTTCGCCTGAAAGTTACAGAGAATCTGCTGTATCTAAAGCCATCCGCTGCTAAAAGAATGAAAATAAGTATCATTTTGCACGTCTGCTTATCATATTTACTGTATTTCATAAGAATCCGGTATTATTTGTTACATTTCTCACAGTTTAGTAGAGTTTCAAAGCTGAGCTGTGTCCACTGCTGTTGTATCACTTAATTACACTGAGTCTGCTAGTTTTACAGGACCTGTAGTATCTAGATTTTGTAGTTTCCCTGCACTCGAGATCTAAAACCAGCATTTTTACATTAAGAGGGTTTTCTGACTGCACTCTTGTGACAGAAGTGTGCTGAGTTGGGTGCTGCTTGCTGAAGTTTATTGCGTTTTCCTAATTTGGTCTGTAGGCTTTGGTGTTGTAAAACTTGTTTTTCTGATTCTATATAAGCCCAGTGTTTACACTGGCTGCTCTCTACACAGTGATGGTTAATAGCCTCTACAGATGCAAGCACTATCCATTTAAAATTTCCCATAGAATAAGTATCTCTGCAACATTCCCCAGTGCCCGTACTGTTCTAGGGGCATCTGAGTTACGTGCAGAGCAGCATCACCTTGTTGGACAGCTGCAGTTCACATTGAATATAGCACCTATTTGTCTGTGTGCTATCATCCCAGTTCAGTTAAATCTACCCAGTCTTCTCCATGGTTAGACCCAAAGTAAAAAACTGAAACCTTGGATAGGCACTTTCCTGCTATATCTGTGGCCAACCTGGTGGAAGTGGGTATCCTGAGACAATTGAGCAATTATCTCATGACTACTGACAACCACTTAATCCTGAAACAAACAAACAAACAGTATGTGAGAGATGTAGTTTGGGACATGGTCCTCACATACTGGTGAATCAAATGACAAACAGGTTGTCAGCACACACACTTCATTTCCTTTATTAAATAAGGTCTCATCACATAAATTCACATATGCAGAGGTACTCACAAGTAACTTAGCAAAACCCCAGAGGTCTCCTATACACTGCTTTCAGAAACCACATACAAACAAAACCAAGTCAACACCAACCAGCTCACATAAAAATACACATCGTACTGTCTTTACAAGCAAGTCCCTAAGGTGAAATACCATGCATTCAAACATCTTGGTCATAGGAGACTCCATTGTGAAACACATGGAAACCTCCCTCACAAGGTTTGATAAAGAAAGGGTTAGAGTCAGTTGCCTGTCAGGGCCAGGATTTGCCAGATCATGCAGGCACTCAGGTTACTCAACCACAAGTATCAGTATGACTCTATGAAGAGAGATATGATGGACCTCTCTGAATACGTGTCACATGCGGGTATGAGCCTCTCATTTGCAGCATTCTACCCTCAGCAAGAATGATACCACAATATAATCAGAAAAGTATTAGCCTCAACAATTGGCTTAGCTACTGGTGCCACTTCAAGGAGATCCACATTTGTCAGCCTGAGGTAACATGATCGACAGACCACTCTGCTTTGTCAGAGTTGTTTACATCTGTCACCACTAGGCTTTCAAATACTGGCCAAGGCATTAGCCAACCCCATAATGCCTTTTTTTAGGCAGCACCAAGCCAACAGACCTACCAATGTAATAGATTCTTCTAATGCTAAGCTGAAGATACTACTGCTCAGTTATAGGAGTCTTAACAAGAAAGTGCATTTGCTGGAAGCAGTCCTCACCCTGGAGAATGCTGACGCCTGTGCAGTTACAGAGTGTGGTACAGAGACTGCTGTGCAAATCACCAAGCAGTGCAAGGCTACAGTACTTACCACACATTCATACTACTCTCAGAAAAGGGAAAAAAATGAAAGGAGGAGGTGTTTCCATTTACATAAAAAAGAATCACACCTCAAGATTGGTCAAGTAAGATGACTCACTTGAGCTGCTCCATGTACAGCTGACCATAGGCAAAATCCCCCCACCATATCTTTGCTAGCTACAGGTCCCCAACCATGACCATACAAACCACTCTGCATACCTGAAGTTACTGGAATTACTTACTATTCAGCCCAGCACACTATTCATGAGTGATTTTAACTACCCATCCATAAGTTAAGAAACATACATGACCACTAACATGCAGAATCAGAGATTCCTGGATTGTGACTGCAAATGCTCAGGACCAGCTGGTCTGCACTCCCACTAGGGGCTCAAATATCCTGGAAATAGTACTCACAAACATGGGGGAGCTTTGCACCCCCCCCCCACAACAGTGTAATGTCCCCATTGGTAAGTTCAGATCATAAGTCAGTCTTTTTTGGAATAAATGTAATGATAAAACCCAGATCAAACCCTAAAACCCTAAAGAAATTTTTCAAGGCAAATTACCTTCTATTAAGTGATAGCATAGATAATTTTAAAGCTTCCCCTAACCCCAAAAACATGGAGACCTATGCAAAAGCATACATGAATGCCCTGTACAACCACTTAAACAACTGCATAGAAACAGCAGTACCTGACCAAACTAAATCCAGGTCTAGCCAGAAAAATAAGTCACCATGGTTGACCCCTGGCATAAATAGATTATAATGCAGAAGGAAGAAATTCCTGACTAGAAGTAAGTGGGAGGGGTGCACAACAGACAGACAAAATCAGGGAATGAGACAAGTCTTCAGAAGCTAAATATGAGTCCAAAATAGCTTCCCAAGCAAAGGATAACCACATAGCATTTTTGGTTATGTCCAAAATCTTAAGGGAAACACTCAACAATGGGCTGAGTTGGCTGTGGATGGCACTACCTATACTCAGCCAGAAGAAATAGCAAACCTGCTGGCTGATAAACTCAGCTCACATTTCACCCCTTCATCACATCCGGTCACTCCACATAAAATATCACCTACCATTCCTTTGCCTGTTATCACCAAAGAACAGGTCGTCACTGCATTCTCTAAAGCTAGAAACATGACATCAATGGACCCTGACAGAATCCCAGGGTGTTTATTAAATAACTTGAAACATGACCTAGCAGACCCACTCGAATCTCTATTCAACCACAGTCTCCAGACAAGCCTTCTCCTGGTAGAGCGGAGGACAGCAACAGTCATCCATCTGCAGAAGGAGGGACCATCAGTGGACCCAGGAACTACTGACCCATAAGTCTGACTAACCTCATATGCAAGGCTATGAAAGGATAATCATAGAACTGATTAATAACAACATAGGAAATCTCCAGACTCTGGAGCCATCACAAATTGACTTTGTCCAGGGCAGGTCCTGCCTGCTCAGTCTGATGGGCTTCTTTGAGAAGGTCACCAACTCCATGAATGAGGGTAAGATAGTGCATACTCTCTACCTTGACTTGGCCAGGGTATTTGACACAATACCCCACTCAGGTATTAGAGATAAACTCAAACAATTGGGCATAGACCTCTACATCACCAGCTGGATAGCCAAATGGCTCATGGTTAGGACATGTGCTATTAGAGTGGGGGAATCTACATCCAGCAAGAGGCCAGTCACCAGTGGAGTACCACAGGGTTCAGTGCTGGGATCCCTCCTGTTTGGGATATTCTTTTCAGATGTCAAGGCAAATGTAGATGGCCTTTGACTAACCAAGGTTGCGGATGACTGCAACTTGGGGGCCGTCATTGACTCCCCAAACAATGCTAATATCCTATAGGAAGGATTGAGGCAGACTAATGATTGGTGTCAGAGCCATGGTCTCAAACTAAATGCAAAGAAGTGCGTAATACACTTTGGAAAATCAAATTCCCCTACAGATTACAACCTTGATAACACCCCCCAAGAGTGGACCCAATGGTGATAGATGTGGGTACTCAAGATAGTAATCTGAACTTTGAATGCCATGTGTCCATTGTGGTGAGGAAGCCCTTCTATATGGCTCAGCTTATAAGTAAGGGTATAGCATCAAGATCTAAGGATGTCATAGTATCACTGTACTCGGCCCTCATCAGACCAGTAATTGAGTACAATGCATCCTTTGGCATGTACCTTGCCAGGCACCTACAAAAGTTGGAGCATCCTTAGAGGTTTCTCTCCAAAAATAAATACAGGGTATAACAAACATGTCATATACAGACTGATTAAAAGCCCTATCACTGTATTCAATTTCCTACCAATTACTGAGGGGTTATCTATGCCTGACCTTCCAGGTAGTCGCTGACCCAGCCCTGATGGAAATAGTGCATATTCACAAAACTAACTGCACAAAGGTTACGTACTCCAAGGATCTAAATCTGATCTCTGAACATGAATACATCATTCTGGAGACAATGTGTTTCCTAGAGATTACCTCTCCTCTGGAATAGGCTTCCTATTCATGTGAAGCAGAGCTGTTCCCTGTACATCTTCAAGTGCAATCTGGACCAATGGATAAGAAATCGCAAATTCACTCCTGGGGTGGTTCCATGTCACTTATGGACAGAGGTAGTCTTTAAAATTGTCAAAACACCTTTTGCTGACCCTTGTTATCTTTCTCCTATGGGTAGAAAATTGGGTAAAATCTGGGTAAGAATGGCTAGGTTTGTAAGGGCTGTTGAGCCGTTAGCTTAGTAATCCCCTATGAACCTATGAACTAGCAGGAGTCAGTTATCTCCATTGATGCAAAGAGCTAGGTTCATAGTAGTCTCTAACGGGATAGGTAATCCCTTGGATAAATGGAATTTTAGGCATATTTTATTATTAAATTCTGATATTAAGATTCTCTTCTAAATGTTGGCCCAGAGATTAGACAAGAACTCAGTTTCTGGTGTTTTGGGAGGTAGAATTTTTTTCAGGGACTTTTGGGAGGGCAATGCAGTCTGTTTGAAATTGCAAAAGTGGTGATAGGTTAAGCTCAATGATGTGGTGGGAAGTGAGTTGTGAAAAGCTACAGCGGACTAAATAAATGGTGCTGTATTTGAGATCAACAGATGAAGTTGTTGCACAGGTGGTATTTAATGCCAGCAAGAGTGTATTGGCATAAGAAGAAAAAAGTTCAAGATGCTGTTGGTTGATTTAGAAGGTGTAAACATTGGTTGCTATTAATAAACATAATGTGGAATTCCATAGGGATGGTACGCAATGAGACCCAAGTACCATGACATGTGCAATTCAAGAAAAATCTGTCAGAACCATCTGTATGTTGTAGAGTAAGGCCCTGCACAACCACCTACTTGGAAGAGTCCAGGTTCTTAGCTGGTATGTAAATGGAGGTCCACAGCCACGGCACAGCCAGAATAAGATATTAATAATGAAGATGTGGAGGAATCAGCACTCTCACCACTGTGCAAGGCACACAGGTGCAAAATAGCAACAGGCACACTGGATACAGACTGCTGTAATCACAGAGGTCTTTTGAAGAAGGAAAGATGTGATACCTATGAGAAAAGGCATATGCATTAGCAACCAGACCACATATTTATAGATATATATAAACATTATAGTTGAACATTCATGTTTAAATTAGTGCTATAGTCAGCAAGTTTCTAGAGCTAGTGTCATCATTACCAAACTGGTTACAATGTGTATTGTGCAGCCAGCAGTGAGACCCTCAGGAACACAGGGGCCAAGACCCCAGTGTTTCTGTACCAGTGTTATCTGCCCGTTATCCTGCACTTGTACAGCCATGGCAGACCTCTGTGCTAGCAAAGCATGTAAACCTGCTTCCACTTGGGCTGTAGACTGGGATGCATATAAGACACCTTATTTTGTTATGTGAGGAGAAGAATGGGCTAAGGGAGTTGACCTGTGTGAAGATGTCATCACAGGCATTTCAGATGACTAATAAGATTGCATAGCTGTCTATCTCTGGAAGTGCAAGCCTGCAACAGCTGTGAAGAGCATTCATAACAAGGCATGCAGTGAGTAATTTGAGTTAGGCCTTTCATGACATAGCCTGTCTAGGCCATTGGCAGCACACCACATCTGCTGCACAGTGGTGGTCAATAACGAAATGTGATCAGAGTGCCTCCTGGGAGACCAAATACTAGCTGCATAGGCTAAACCCTATAAGGTGAAGTCCACTTTATATGGTTTGGATGCAGAATGGGACTGCACATGTATGCTGTGCTGTAGCAGGTCTGCATGGAATTCCAGGAATATAGAGACTCTACACATCCCATGCCTGTGGCACTCAGGTGAGCTGACACTGTTTTGGGGTACCAGAGTATGTCTTTTTACAAGACCCTGCATCATCATCCATTTGAGCAGCATCTCCATTAGAAGCAGCATTGTTATGTGGGATGATCAGTCTGGTGAGGTGCCCTTACTCTGAGCTGTATGTTTTGGGCCTTCTACAGGTAACCCACATTTGTCTGCTCCTCTTTTTTCAGGTATATTTATTTATTTATCATTTGTTTACTGGGAAAGTCCAGCTGGGACAGAGCCCATTTTCAGCAAAGGCCCAGGGAGAAACACTCCAGGAGAATGTCTTTGGAATGTGGGAGGAAACCGGAGTACCAGGAGGAAGCTCATGCAAATGCAGGGAAGACATGCAGACTCTCCGCAGAAGGCACCCCAGCTGAGAATTGAAACAGAGAACTTCTTTCTGTGAGCTGACAACACTAACTGCTGCACCACTGCACTTTTTTGCTGTTTCTCCTTTTTCCCTGTCATAATGTCAGCCCTTATTGCTGCTTTTACTGCATTGCACCATGTTACCTCTACTTCTAGTATACTTGGAAGATTATCTTTTACCACTTCTGCTACTGTATACTGCAACTTATTTTTGCCTTTCTTTCATTTGTAATGTGTCCATTTAAATTTCTGCTGCTTCTAATGATGTTCATTACATGGATCTAAGCTATATGTGTCTTATTTCCCCGTACTTGCCAGCTTCCCAGAGCTTTGGGCACCTTTCCAGGTGCTGTAGCTGCCAGTATTGCTCAAATCTCTCCATATAAACTGTGTGGTGGACCAAAACACTTGAGTCTTTTTTGCTGCTAAAGAAGTGTAAATCCTGTGATTCTATCAGCTGGCTAGCAATCCCCCATGTGCTGGGCAGATAAGCCCCTACTGGGGAAAGCTTTCTGATTTTATTGAAATCTATGTGAAAAACTTGCATTTTTTGTTAGATTATGTTATTTGTGCCAGGACTCAGAGTGATGAGACTGTCATGTTTCTTTTAAGCGAAAGGTCATATTGGTGCTTGTGTAAACTTTTTATGAGAAAAATCAAATTTTTGAGTAAACAACATTTTCATTTATTCAAACTTTGTGTGTGTGACAACAAATTGTTCTTAAAGGAGACTTTCAGTGGTTTACTTACCTCAGAACAACTAGTTATTTGTTTTTCACCTTACCAATCCTTCAAGATTCTGTAATCTGTATTTCAGACCTCCTTCCCGGCTTACTGAGGAAGCAGCTGTTGGCCTCTGCTGTTGTACCTTCCCCGGTGTAAAAAAAGAAAAAAGTTATTAAAGAGTCTTCAGCGGTAAAGACTGGTACCTAGTTTGTTTCAACCACAGGTGGGTGACTCTACTGTGATCACTGGTTGTTCCTCAGACCACGCACTTGCGCCACCCAGTTCTCTTTGTGTACCATTTCAAGTCACTAAAGACAGGTCTTAGCCATACCCTCTGTGGTTGTAGGAATACCCATAGAAGGCAAGGGAAAGCTACTATTGTTGGAGTCTGGGAAAGGGGCTGGTGAATGGGCTTCAGTTGTCCATAATAGGGTTGTAGACACAAGTTCCAATGTGCCAAAGGGTCAGGCTTTATTTAGGTAGTATGTGCTTGGTGAGAAAAACTTCCGGTCTCCTGTTTTTATTTCCATAGACAGGGAAGATTTACTGAAATTTCCAAGGACATGATTACTGCTTTTGCTCTGCTTTCAGAGTCTTCATGCAAGAAAAGAAAAAAAGTTCCTTTTCATTCTGACAGGATGTTTTCAGTCAGAGGAGCAGTCAGGGCAGGCAGAAGGGTCAGGGGGAGAGGTCAGTAGGAGAGGTGTACTTCAGGAGTTTCTTTCCAGTCGGAGCATTCTGATTCTGAGGAAAGTATAGCTTCCAAGTTCCCTGATTAAGGCATTTCTTTCACAAGCTTTTCGTGTAATAAGAAAGAGGTGTTTCATTGGGATGAGAATGAGATTCCTGTGGTACAGAAAATGTATTATAATTTGTTTCAGCTATAGGAGGTGCCTAAAGCTGGACCTTTTCCTCTTCTGTTGTTTGCTTTAGAGAATGTTTTTCTCACTATATCCAGTCTTCCTCAAGATCTATCTCTTGATTCTAAGTGGTATGACAGCTTATACAAGGTGTCCTAGACACACAAATTCCTATTTTCAACCCTAAAGTCAACACAGCTACTGCTGCTAAACAAGATAATACTGCTAACTCCATTATTTCTAACAAAGATGAAAAAGCAGTGGATAAGCTGGGGAAGAAAATGTATTCATCTAGCATTTTGCTTTTCTGGATTTTAAATTGCCAAGCTCATATGTTAAAGTTTTTGCTTGCATCTTTTGAGAACACGCAGAAGTTAATGGTTAATTAAATGATTCTGTGACTGCCGTTTCTCAGGTGAAAAAGCACATTTAAATATGCGCTTATGATGCTGATGATGATTCTTCCATTCTGCAGAATGTGCTGTCTCAGGGAGTCATAAAAATCAGTGTCTGTTAATCTCCCAGGTATAAGTTAATATTCAAGAATAATTTTGCTTCCTAAACCAGAGGGACCCTGGTGACTGGTGCTCGATCTTTCTTTTCTAAAACTTTTTGTGAAAATTCTGAAGTTCAAGATGTTATCACTTCAGTGTATTGCACCCTGATTTCTTTATCTAGCTTTCATGGTAAAGCTAGTTCTAAAGGATGCCTATCATCACTTTCCTATTGGCAAGCATTTCAGGTGTTTCTTAAGGTTTGCTGTATCTGGCTTACATTATCAATTTTTTTCTTTTACCTTTAGGACTCTTCACTGCACCATTAAGTATCTATTCCTAGTCTTTGCTTATTGCAGTCTCTAGGGCATTCATATTTGGACACTTTTATTTTTGCAGACTTTCCTTTCAGCTGTCATGAGTCCCTAGCAACTGTTCAAAAACTTCTACTCAGTTTGGGTTTTCAAATCAATTTGCAGATGTTTTCTTCCATCCCGTCTCACAGAATTGTTTTCTGGGATGTTTGCTAGACTCAGCCTCTGAAAGAGCCTTTCTTCCATCAGGCAAAGCAGATATGTTTCAACACCTCTTTCTGAGTTACTCCAGCCTAAATCAAGCATCTGCAAGGAAGTTTTTCAGGATTTTGGGGTACATGGTATCAATAATAATCATGCTGCCCTTTGCCAGACTATATATGAGGAAAATACAATGATGCCTCAGATCTGTCTGTATTCAGCATCTAAACCATTTGGCTTTTCAGATTCCAGTTCTGGGAGTTGTAAAGAGGAAGACTGGATGGTGGGTAGACAACACATAATGCAGGTCTTCCATTCTGCCAACTGCCCCCTCTTCCAGTCAGTCACCACAGACTCTTGAGACGTTTTGTGGGGTGCAGTTTCAAAGGGGTAGAGGTGTAAGATCTGAGGAAGTCAGCAGATAGACAGAAGCACATAAATGTCAGGGAAATGTTAACTTTTATCAATTCTTTGAAAGCCTTGAAGCATGTCTGGTCCTCAGGAACTTTGCATGTGTATACAGACAACACCACAGTAATGTGGTATATAAATAATTGAGGATACCATACCCTCTTTGCAGACTGACTGTGATAATCTGGGAGGTAGCAATTCAGTTCAAACTAACTCTTAACACTTTATATATTTCATCAGAGCATAACCTTATTGCAGACAAACTCATCAGGACCAGGATAAACCCCTATACATGGAAACGTCATCCTGGGGTCTTCCAAGAAAGGATTTGACTGTGGGGAACACCTCAAGTAGATCTGTTTGCCTCCTTTCAGAACAAACAACTAAATAAATTCTGCTTGCTCCAGGATTCCTTGCAGTCAGGCCTGGAAGACAGATGCTTTTCATTCCCTTGGACAAGAATATTCCTATTTGCTTTTCCACCCTTTCCACTGATTACCAGGGTTCTTCTAAAGATCCAGAAGAACTGTCCAAAAATTGTGGTGGTGACTCTCTCTGGGCCAGGCAACAGTTGTTTTCCCTTCTTTTCAATCTGGCTAAGGGCAGTTGCCACAATCTTCCTCATAGACTGGATTTACACCCCCTGCCTTGCGTGAGTAAACCCGGTCTTTGAAGAAGGTTGTGGTCATTGCCTTGCTCTTCTTTTCAAACTGGCCATGGGCAGTTGCCACAAGCTTACTCACAGACTGGATTTATTTTAAGAAGATAGGGAGAGTTTGACACTCTCCAGTCTGGAAACTCTTCAACTAACCAGGATGATAGAATATTGATACCTTTTAGGCATCTTTTTCTGAGGACTTTCAGCAGGTATTAAAGGAGGTGTGAGAGCCTGCTACTAGAAAATCATATAATTGCAAGTAGAAGAGATTCTCTGGTTGGTGCCACTCTTGACTCAGAACCCTTTTTAGGCCTGGTTTATTTATTTTTGTTTGATGACCAGATAGATGGATTGGTCTGAATTTTTGGCCATGACCCTGGGTATTAAAGGAGGTGTGAGAGCCTGCTACTAGAAAATCATAATATTACCTGTTTTGAAAAAAAAAAAGAAAATCATAATATTGCAAGTGGAAAGGATTTTCTGGTTGGTGCCACTCTTGACTCAGAACCCTTTTTAGGCCTGGTTTATTTATTTTTATTTGATGACCAGATAGATGGATTGGTCTGAATTTTCAGCCATGACCCTGGGTATTAAAGGAGGTGTGAGAGCCTGTTACTAGGAAATCATATAATTGCAAGTGGAAAAGATTTTCTGGTTGTTGCCACTCTTGACTCACAACCCTTTTTAGGCCTGGTTTATTTATTTTTATTTGATGACCAGATAGATGGACTGGTCTAAAGATCTTTTTCAGCCACAACCCGGCCCCAGGTGAGCAAATATACTAGGTGAGTAAAATACTGTGGTACAATTATACAGTATGAATATGTACACAAATATGTAGTCCAAGTATGCAGAAAGTAATACTTGACATGCATTAATGAGTAAAGAAGGCAATGACCATACGATGTATATAGTTAATAAAGCTACAGTAAATATAAGTCAAAGAAGATGGAATGGCAGAAATGTTAACCTTTGTCAGTGTAGTATGAGCAAGCAGAATTATTCTGAAGTTGTTAAAAAAGAGTTTTCTTAGTCCAAGGCCTGCTTGGCTCCTTTTCAGATAAAGCTCTTACCCAGATTTGTATCATTATATTGGGCTTTATATGGGCCCATGGGGTACATATTAGAGTGTGGAGTGTGTTGAATATTTCTCAGGTGGAGTGCAGCCTGGTATTACCAGACTTGGTGGTATACATCAAAACTGCTGAATTTAAGACCTTTTCAGGGACTACACTCAGTTTTGAAAATAATTGCCTTATCATATCTGGGCAGTAGGGCTGGTGTTTTTGAGAGAATGAAGATTATGCACACTGGTGCATGGTGTATACTCCTGTCCCTGTTCTATTATGCATATACTCTTTGAGATATATGGGTGCTGTATTCAACATCATAGAGTGACCCATTGGGCTCCATTGTTTATGCTAATCAAATATTCACCCTCTTTGTTATGCCATGCAAGCGATTCCCATCAAGTTGGGAAAACTTCCAGATCTGCAATATTGGGAACAGCTGCTAATGGGTGATTCTATCAGACCCTGACCTCACTTTTCTGGACTTTTCATGCTGTAATTTCAGCAAATCTATTATTTAACTGGCTGAAAGGTCAGCTGCAGATTATGCTTAATCACAGAGGGGTTGCTGACTCTTCACCAACATTTGGTCTTTGGCAATAGGAATAATCAAAGCTGTTCCCCACACAGAATTGGACATTTGCACAAGATGATTATTGCTGGGTATCTTATCATTAGTCAGAGCTGTAGGCTTGCCAGGGAAGTAGATGTTCAGGCCCTGTAACCAGTCAGGAATGGGTGACCATTCAACTTGCACCAAGATATGCCACCAACTCCAGATGCCATGTTTTTTTTTTTTTTTTGGGGGGGGGGGTGGCAGTATCTATGGATGTTTTTTATACTCCCTTCCAAATAGCCCAAATATACCCTGAGGTTTCATTGTGTGTTGGAGGTGTAAGATACTGGCCTTTGGGGAATTGGTGGCATGTGTTATGGGATTAACCTACCCACCCTACCCTTTCTCTGTTTAAATCCCATGTACATGAAATGCTCGACATGGTTGTGGCAGCCACTTACCTCTGAGCCCTAAACTTTTTCTGATAGGAGTAACTATGGCTCAGTGCCAGTGACAGAGTGGGTTTCTGTTAATACAATTGTATTATTAGTAAAAAAATATATAATGAAGGACTGGAAAGTGATTCTTCTACTGCAGAAGAGCTAATTTCCCTACTTAAAGAGTTAGTGGAAATGGGGAAAGCAGGTGCCATACACAGACAGGGGTTAAGTTAACCCCCAAAATAGAGAGCTTACTACTAAAGGGAAAGCTAAATGACAACTGTTATTCAGATTGTGTACTGCGCAATTGCCATAATTAATATGTTTGGTATAATAGTAATTTATATTTATAGCTATTTCTTATGCAACCTTTGTTTGATGCTGTTCTGCTTTGATATGTTTATTAATTTTGTGACCTGGTGATGCAAATAATGTTGTTTTTTTGTAAAAAAAGTATAGCTTTCTTGAAATCTACGTATGTGTTTGCATCCCTTAAATCAGGTGGAAGATTGTTCTAGAGGGCAGGCCCCAGTCTTAAAAAGCCCTTTTACTTATAACTATTTTAAGGGTTATTTATGCAGATAAATATAGCCAGTCTGGGAATTTCTATGTAAGTAGCTTGGCTGTTTGATGGGGAGATATCTTTTCAAGGTGGGGGGACAATCAAAATGTTATATATTAGTAAACTAAGGGGTCTTGGAGTCCCCACATATAAATTTCTTATAGTTAATTTCCTTCTGTTTATCCCAATCACTTAAATGAAACAATCCCAAACACTTAAATGAAACAATCAGCTTAAGGTGATTCTCTTTTGAGGTATAAATATGTATTCATTGGTACATTTTTGAGTGAATTGTATCTTTCCAGATCAACCAGTATCCTGATCCAGTCACTGTTACTTGAATAGGGTGCTCCAATAAATCATTTCTACAGAATATTACCATTCCTTTTTCCATCTTCCAGGTTTATGATCAGTATAGATTTTCAGACATCTTTTATTCTTAAACATGACTATTTTCTATTCCTTTAGATCAGTTTCCTGTAGGTATACTGTTAGCTGTTTTCCTTAGCTGCTCTTTGAAAAGAAAGCTTTCTTCTTATTGGCTGTGATCATTTTTCTTTGCTTCATGTAAGTATGGTAACATTTCTTCTTAATATGCAAATTGTTGTGTTCTATCCTGAGATAACACCCAGGCATTGTGATTGACTTTTGGTGTAACCTACCCCTCAGGCTAGATTGCCAGTGGATGTCTTTGGACATAAAGCACCCAGACTAGATCCTCCAAGGAGGTCCTTGGACAAACATATCAATGCCTTTGCCCAAATAAAGCCTTAACCAGGACTTGTTACTGATAGCATCCCCCACCAGGTGACTGTCTAGCAAATCCTTTATATTGAGTCAAAATAAGTATATTAAAATTCTAGGCTATTTTAACAAAATAAAGACAATACTCATCTTACGTGTTAGTAAATATACATAAAGCTGCTTTTGAAAAAATTAAAATTCTTTTAAACATGTTAACAAAAAACATCACATTATCGTACTAAGAGCTGTCTACAGTGCACTTCAAATCCATACATTAGGGTGTACTGTGTGCTTTTGTGATACAGTGAGTATACTGATATCATTAGGTAACTCACTGAAAGTAAGTTTGATAACTCTGTTTTCAGTGCAGTGAAAGATTTTGTATTTTACTTAGGTTCATAGGTCAGTACAAGGCTGTTGATCTAGAGAGTCATTAGTAGCCTAGCCAGAATATCCCAGATCATAGGTACTCAGTGTTGGGAATAACTTATACCTGGTTTTGACCCCTTTTAGTGACGGCTTGAGGGGCTAACCCCGGGGTACACTGCCCATCAGTTTATCCAGGTTATGCTAAAAGAGGTTAAGGGAGCTACTTTGCTTTACATCCCAAGGAAGCATATTCCATAAAAGACAGATTCTCTGTGGTATATATCTGTCTTGCCAGCAGGTCCTATTCATGTTTTGGTGGAAGTTAACACTCTAAACACCCACTCAAGAGATCATAAAAGTTTTGTGGATGAGTAGGAGATCACATAGGAGTAAATCATTCGAGGCTGAGTAAGCTATTCAGAGATCACCTCTGAAGAGTTTGTAGGAAACAGAAAAGAAAGAGAGTGCTTTAAGGCTGTCTTTGTAACTTAAGGAAGACATGTTATTGGTTACCTTAATGAAGAAATACTACAGTCTCTCAAGCAGAGTCATATGCTTGGAAAAGTACATATCAAGGTGGCCATTATACTGTTCATTGGCCAGACAAGGGAGGAACAGAGAGGGAATGACAACTTCCTTAGATCCGGAAGAAATACCCCTGGTGATTAGTCTGGATAGGTAAAATGATTTCTTAACAGTGGGTATATAGTGATCAAAGGATAGTTCATTATCAACATAAGTGCCCAGATCCCTAATGTCTGAGTCAACTTCCAAAGAGGTGTCACCTGTGTAGTAGGTTCAGGGGTTCTCAGTTGTGCTAAAGGACACAGTGCTGCATTTTTTGACATATAGTTTTAGGCCATGGTCCAGGCACAACTTATTAGTGTGTTTAATCCATCCCAAATAATTCGGAAGTCCACTGAGGAGTTTTCTCAAGTTTGCAGTCATTTTAAACATGGTCAGCCACAGGCCCTTAATGTCAGCTTTGACATCCAAAAAGTAAACACCAAAGGGAATCCTAGGACTGATCGTTGGGGTCACCACTTGTAACTTCTCTTTTTGAAGAGAGTGTGCCTCACAGACTAATACATTGGGTACTGGCAGTTAGTGAATTTCTTTAGGGATGTACATTTAATCTGATTAACTTGTCAATAGGGCAAGAATATGGGATGGTATCAGAGGCCTTGGGCAGGTACAGGTAGGAAATGAAACGTATGTCTAATGCATCAGTGACATATTCATAGAAGCTCAGCAGGTTCAGGAGGCATAATTTACCTTAGCAAACCAAATTGGCTTGGGTCCAGGGCTTGTAGGCCACCTGTGTCCTTATTAGTAAATTCCATAGTGATGCATTCCATTGCATTTCAGATAAGGCTTGAAAGGCTTATAAGTGTATAGTTTCCTCAATCAGTGGTGGATGCCCCCTACATTTTTCAGAATTTACTTATAATGGAGCCTCTTTTCATGCCCAACTTACATTGCCAGCTGAGAAATTTAGTGACGACTTCACCTCTAAGACTTCTGTTCAAACCCCTAAGACTTCTGTTTAAACCCCCATGATATCTGACTCCTTACTCCCCCAATTGTCTCCAAAGGCCATCTAATGAAAACGCTAATCAAGACCAAAACAATATAACTTGTTGCCTAATTAATAGTATTAAACATGTCTTTGTATACATACTCTTCAAACTGTTTAACCTAAGTTTAGCTACTGGCTTTGTCCCTGATGAATAATCACAGCAGTGGTGATAACCCTCCATAATGGTAGTTTTACAACAACAGATCCGGGTAATTAGAGACTTATTATCCTTACAAGCCTAATCTGCAAAGCCATGGAATGTATTATAACTGACCTCATAAACTGTGATGTCAAGAATCTTGTTAGATTTGACCCCTTACAGTTTGGTTTTATGAAGGGTAGATCCTGTGCATTTAATACTGTGGTGGTGGTGGTGCGGTAGCGTTGTCGCCTCACAGTTAGACGTTGCCCGTTCGGTTCTCAGTTAGAGCGTCCTCTGTGTGTCGATATGCATGAATGGGCATTCCTTCGTTGAAGGTTGTGCCTTAGGCCCGGCAAGCCAGCACGTAAAAAATACACTGCCAATCATTAGCGGACCGGAGTTCCGCTGTGGCGACCCCTAACCGGGAAAAGCTGAAAGAAGACAGATCCTATGCATTTAATGTAGTACATTTTTGAAAGTGTTATGTAAGCTGCAGATGGTTGCATGAATTGCATGTGGCACATCTTAACCTAGTTAAGGCCTTGACACAGTTCCCATGCTGGCATCATCCAAAAGCTAAATGCCTTAAAAGTGCCTCTTATGTGGTAAGATGGAAAGCAAATTGGATAAAAAACAGAGTGTGAGTTGTAGGTGCCTCATCAGAAAGTACAAAAGTAACAAGCAATGTCCTGCAGGGCTTGGTGCTGGGACCTATCCTTTTAGATATTTACTTCTCAGATCATCAAGCAGAGAGTTAAAACCTCTGCCTAAGAAACTTTGCAAGTGATATTATATTATTATTCATAAAGTGATTGTAAATTGAGGGCTTTTAATTCACCCTATGACACCTAAACCTTCCAGAATGAACTCTCCTAAGTAAACTCCTGGTGTACTAAAAATGGCTGCAAACTAAATGCTAAAAAGTGTAGTATCATCACTTTTGGTAGGCAACTCATCCCCTAATCATACTGTCTAGATCACTCACCTTTACGAAATGAAAATGAAGTCAGAGTCCTAGGTAGTTGGGTTGCTAGCTCTCTCTTTTAAAAAGTAGTGTTCCACAATTATACTATCCTGGATAGGATTTTTTATTTGCTTTAGATATTTTCTCCATCACTCCTAGTCTGAGGAGGTACTACCATAATTCTGTAATTGCATTTCCTATTAAGACAGCCAAATGAACACTATTTGTGAATTGTATATACATCATTTAACTGTTAATCTGATGTTGTTAATCTTCATTCATTCATTACTGGTGGGTATCTGTTCTGTCGTCAGAACTGAGTTGGCCTTTATAACAAGCTCATGCCAGCCAAAAAAAACTCTTGAGCTAAGCTTACCCATAGTGCCCCTCTCCTTGTTACCTCAGATCTCATTTGCCGCACAGATATCAAGACATGTCAAGCCAACTCTCAGCTAAGTCATTAGAAATATTTTACTTTAAACCTTTTTTTTTATTTTTCTTGTGAAATTATAATTTGTTAATAGTCGCTTAGAGTCTGCTATCTGTTTGAGTGTTTCCTTTCCTATCTCTTACCAAGTTTGGTATTCTTTGTACCATCATTGGTACAGGCCTTTCCTTAGCTCTGAGGTAATTCTCAATACCATTGTTGGTATCCCTTTCCCTTTTTCTCCTTTCTCTGTTGGGTATTCTTTTCTGCCTTTGTTTAAAAAAAAAAATCCTACATACTTTCTTCTTGATTGTGTGAGTATGTATTTCCTAATTGTTTGGAATTATACTACTGTTGGAGAAACTTATTCCATTATAAATAAAGATGACTGATAAAAAGGGAACAGCAGGCTTTAAACAGTGTGACCAATGTAACAGGAAAATGCCCAATTCAGATAGTCATCTGTCCGGTGTTTACTGTCTTGGGGTACCGCATCTGTCTGTTCAACCACCATATGGGATATGTAGGGACTTTAGTGCTCATACTTTAACTGAAAGGAAAAATAAATTGATCCTTAAAGGTCTCCTAAAAACTCCTTTCTCAGAGGCTATTTCTGAGATGGAGGGCTCAGCCCCTCCTAAAAAGAAACATAAAAAGAGGAGCCAATCCATTCCTTCCTCTCCTCATGTTAGTGACTCAAAATCTACAGAACCAAAGGCAAAAGTTCCTAAATTGTCACCAGCAACCTCAGCATCAGGGCTTCAACTCCCTTTTACAGTGCTGTCCTTGGTTCCAGGACCTCAGCTACCAACTAGGGTACCGTCCTCAGCACCAGTGCCTCAGGCACTGACTACGCTACCACGCTACCAATCATGACTACAGAACCATCCATGATTTTAATTTCTGATACAGTATCAATCTCCCTGTCAGCACCAAAAATAGTACTTCCAACACAGGTCATTTACCCCCATCCTGTACAACTTACTGGTCCTGTGACCACGGTGCCGAAAGGTGAAATAGTCCCTAGGACCCGATATTTCCCCACAGCAGATCCCTTTTATGGACAACAGTTCAGCCCCTTTCTAGAGCACCCTAATTCTTCATCAGGGATATCAATTCAATCCTCCAGGAGCCTTTTGAAATTTGATGTGGTGAGATTCATTGATCAGCTCCTACTGGCCAGTGGAATCACAACCTTTTCCAAACCATCCCTCTCTCCAGGAGCCGAGGGATTTTCTCCACGGATTTTAACATATACTCCTCTTTTGACCTCCTTGGAGGCATCAAAGTCCTCAACACCGATGCCTATCCTGGTTCCAGCTTCTTCGGTTCCACTGCTAGATCTTACCATGGCCCTGAAGTCTACCCTTTGACCATCGACTTACTCAGAGCCAAGCCATCCTTGGGATCGTGACTGGGCTGTTGGTACAGTGAACCCTAGTATGGCACCTATTTTTTCTATGGTGCTGTCTACTATGGATCCCGTTGTCTTGGCAGCACTGAGTCCTCTTGTGGCTCCTACCCCGGGGGTGGGCTCATTGGAGTAGGGTGTGACTCCAGTTCCAAGGTTATCCTTCTTGGTTCCAGGCTCCCATCCCTCTATGGGCAGGCCTGCTTTCCATGTGATGGAGAGGGCCCTTGCCTCAGCAGGTACACAGCTGGTTCCGTGGGTGCCGGAGTGCCACATATATTCACCCTCTGGACCACAGTTGACACAGTACACTACACTGGGACATCAAGCACAGAAACCTCAAGATACCCTACCACAGGGCACCTTCTCTTTAGAGTCCTCTTCAGGTGCTCCCACTGTGGAGGTACCCCGGAAGAAATCATGCAAGAGGAAGCACGTGGATTCCCCTGAAGAATCCCTTACTGAAGATACAGACTACGATGATGGGGAAGGGTCCCCACGGTCACCCCCTGAGGATGTCTCCTTCTGAGACATCTAGAAATCCTGAAACAGTGGGGAGACTGGGAGCCCTCCACCCCTTCCTCTGAGGAGTCTGTATTCTTTCAGACTTTCTGTGCTTGACCCCCTACCTTTTGGGTGACCCCGCCTGAGGATAATCTAATCCAGCTCATCGTGCAGAGCACATGGAAGAGTCCTGATAGTGTTGAACCTATTCCCTAGAGACCAGACAAAATTCTATGCCCCCAGAGGATTTTCCCAGTTGGTCCAAAGGCTTGGCAGTAGACGCTATGGTGGTGGTGGCGGCCACTAGAAAGAACTCACAGAGGAGAGTTCTACTATCCATCCTCCAAACAAGGAGTCTCGGATGATGGATAGATTAGGGAAGCGGGTATATGCTTCATCAACCTTTGCCATTTGGTCTTTGAATTACTTGGCACACTTTACCGGCCTCCAGAGAGACTTGATTACAGAACTCTTGGGAACTCTAGCAGGAGCAGTATCTGGTGAGGTACATGATAAAGTTGCCTCACAGCTTGCCACCCTGGAATCCATTTCTAATTCATCCATTTGGTTGAGTTCTCATACTACCGAAGGGGTGGCAAGAGCAGCAGGTGCAGGTGTTGTTATGAGACGTCATGCCTGAAGGTGCTTATGTGACTTTGTGGAACCTTTTAAGTCTTCCTTTGTCAACGTTCCTGTTGATGCTTCCTCTCTTTTTGGTCCAAAGGTAAAAGATACATTAGGTGTAAGAAGGATGTATTTTTCCAGCTGCCCAATGATCTTGTTCCTGGAATTAGAGGAGTGGAAAGATGTGGTAAAAAAATCTTAGGGTCCTTTCCGTGACACACGTGGCAAGTTTTCTCCCCTGGGTCAGAGGGGGAAACACATCAGGAAGATGCCCCAGAGCCAGAGGGGGTCCGCGTAATCAGCGATCGAGAGATTCTTTCTCTGGACAGCTCTATCAGCACTCCTGAAGACTGGCCCAATTGCGTACTTCTGGAAGCAGAAAGGGGATGGTTTTCCCTGAACCACCTTGCCTGGCAATCCATAACGACAGATTCTTAGGTGCAAATGAAAATATCCAGAGGTTACAATATCCCCTTTGATCTTTTTCCAAGGCCGCTAAGGCGAATCCTCTACGTTCCACCTAGTCAAAGGGAGGCATCAGCCCAAGAAATTCAAAACTGCTCGAAAAAAGAGTCATCCAAACAGTCCCACCAGAACATGTAGGATCCAGGTATTACTCAAGGTTCTTTTTAGTGCCAAAGAAGACAGGGGACTGGAGGCCAATTTTGGCCCTCAGCATCCTAGACAAGTTCATCAGACAAATGAAATTCCAGATGGTCACAGCTCAGTCTATCCTCCCATTTCTGGAGAAAGACAGTTGGATGTGCTTGATGGATTTCCAAGATGTGTATTAATACATAAAAATGGACAGACACTCTAGGAGATTTCTCCGCTTCTGACTGGGAGCCAATCACTACCAATTTTGGGCACTAACCTTTGGACTCTGTACAGCCCCTAGAGTGTTTACCAAATGCATGGTAGTGGAAACAGCTCACTTGAGACTGCAGGGATTCTGGGTGTTTCCGTATTTAGACAATTGGCTCCTTACTGCCCCCACCAAGTGTCTACTGATAACAGTCTTACATTACACTCTAAAGCTAACAAAATCCTTAGGGATCTCTGTAAATGAAGAAAAATCCAAGTTGACTCCTACTCAAAATCTGGAATTCATAGGAGCGACTTTCAACACTAAGTCTTGCCTAGTCTCCCTCCCATTTCACAGGTTACAGAGACTAAGATGTCAACTCCAGTGATACTCTCTCAGGACAAGGTTTCAGCTTGGGCAGTCCTTTAACTACTTGGATCAATGGCAGCATCTATCACCATAGTTCCCCTAGCAAAACTACGTATGAGACTCCTACAGTGGCTTTTAGCAACACAATGGTCTCCTTTGACTCATCCTATGTCCTTTCAGATCCTCTTAACAAATCGATGCAAACAAGACTTAATTTGGTAGATGAAGCCAGAAAAGGATCTATGACATTGCCCCTTATCCCCCTCTCAGCCCAAGGCCACAGTGACCATGGACGCCTCCCTTATGGGGTGGGAGGGGATTTCCAGGGAAGAACAGTCCAAGGGGTTTGGTGCCCTGTGGAGGCCAACTTGACTATCACTGTTCTAGAATTGAGGGCAGTATTTCTAGTGCTGCAAGTATTCCAATCTGCCCTCCCTTCAGGAACAATTGGTATCCAGTCTGACAACATGGCCACAGTCTGGTATATCAACAAACAAGGAGGAACCAAATCTTACCCATTGTGTCAAGAAGCCATGAGAATTTGACAATGGGCGATATCTTCCAACTGCTTTCTGATAGCAATGCACATTCCTGAGGATTCCAACGTAATTGCAGACAAACTGAGCAGATGCATCCTGCTGCTTCACAAGTGGCCCCTCAACCCTGTAATAGTGGCAGAGAGTTTCAGTCACTGGGAACAGGCTTGCTGAGATCTATTTGCTTCCCCTGCAAACCACAAATGCAGCAGCTAGTTTGCCTTAATTCCCCCTCAGGGGGTGTCCCCAAGGGATGCTGTAGTACATGATTGGCCTACGGGACTTCTTTATGCTTTTCCTCCTCTACCTCTGATTCCGCAATTCCTAAAGAAAGCTGTTCGGTTGATTAGCAGAGTAATTTTAGAGTAATTATAAACTGGTTACATTTCCCAGCATGCATTATGTTAGTCGATTATCCTTCTGATTTACATTCAGCATTATTTAGTGAGTTTTTGAACATTTTTTTTTTGTGATGTCCCAGCATTATCATCCTTTCTTTTCAGGTGAAGCTGTGAATTTATATCCCTTCTTTTCTCCTATTTACCTGCCTTGATGTCGGCATTCTCTCGAGTCATGAAGTTCTTTGATTTATCTGATTGTTTGCCTGGTCCTGAGTACATTTCCTGGTTGGCAGTCTGGCTATTTGCAACCACATTTATTTTAAGAAGGTGCATTGCCATTTCCTTTTCTGGCCTCTTCAGCTAATATACCCCTGTTATTTAGTGACTCGCCAACACTTTTGTAGACTGTGTGTCTTTCACTTTGTATCATCTTTCATTCTATATTGTTTTCTTTTTCCGGTAAGGGTTCTGTAAGTGTTGCTCACATTGATCACTGTTGTAGTAGCCTTAGCTATATGGGTTACATCCTACCAAGGATATAGCAGCTAGCCAGCTTCTAAAGTTTCAGGGCAACTTCCATGCTCCCAAACTGTCAGGCAGATCGAGCTGAACTGACTAAAAGACAAGTTTAGGGTGCAAAGCCCTTCACAGCTTAATTGCCACCAAAGAGTATGCTCCACTGAGACTTTCAAGGATTGACAGTTGGCTTGTGCTGTTCCTGTGCTGAGAAGATAAGTTCCCTTTGGGGAAGAAACTTCAATGTTCTTATTTGTGTTGCTAATTTTATCACTTTCCTCTTCAGTAATGTTATTTTAAAGATAGAAGTGTTGTGTCTTAACAGACTGACATGAGACTGTGATGTACTTTTAAACAAAATGCTCTTTTTTGTCAGTGGTGTAAAGTAACTGAAAACATGTTTTCTGTGGAGAAATCATGTTTATTTAACTTTTGTGGTGTGCGCATAATGTTTTAAAATGCTTTTTGCTTGAGGTTTTTCTCTCAAAAAAGTAGCTTTTGTAGACTGGTAGTGTTTAACAGCATCTGCTACTTGTATTTGCCAGGAAAGAGGCACAATTTTTGGCTTGACCATGGACCAGATGACCAGTCCCCTTTTGTAGTCACAAAAAGAAAACAACCAAAAAGCCTTTGCCACCAAACTGGGCTAGCAATTTACCTCAGCAACAGGTGGGTGACTTTGCTGTGGTCAGTTGTTGTTGTACCTTAGATACTCATTTTTTATCCTGGTTCCCTCTGGTGTAGCACCTACAGTCACTATGGACTGGTGTTTAGCCAAATCAACTGCAGCTGTTGGGGCCTCCTCAGTGGGGAAGGGAGAGCCACTCTTCTCAGCCCTGGAAGAGGGAACAGGGAAGTTTTCCTTGTCTCAGAATGCTGTACCCATTCTTGGGAAAGGCACTGCTCCCATTACTAACATGGTTAGCCCCATTTTTCCTGCCAAAAAGAAACAGAAAACTAAGCATGGATCTACTCCTCAAATTTCTTTGGATAGAAGTAGTTTACTGGGTCTGGCTCTTGGCTTAATTCAGGCTATTGATCTTTCTAGTAAAAGAAAGACCGATACCTCTTTTCCTGAAAAGATTTGAGATTATGAATCTGAACAGGAAGATGCATGGATTGGTATAGAGTCTTTTCCTCAGATTTCTGATTCAGACTCAGGGGAGAGCTCAGTTTCTGGTTCTCACTTGTGGGGAGGCGGGAGTCTCTTTCTCTGAGACTGTTGCTGGAATGTGCCAGTATTTTCAGTCAGAGAATGTTGAAATTCCTCAGTCTCTCAGGAAATACTAGAAGTTGTTGCAGAAGGAATTTCCAGGACCTTTCACCCACTCCCCCCATGCTTTTAGCTCTGGAGTATGTGTGTGTCACTGTTTGCAATTTTCTTGACAGTTTGCCTGTTGCTCCTAAAAAGACAGATATAATCTATAGAGTCCCTCAATCTTTTATGTTTTTTTTACACTTTTCCCAAACCTGAACTGGCAACTATAGCTTTAGTTAATCCTACTGCTACTAAACATTTGGTTAATTCCAATCTTACTCTTTCTGACAAGGATGGGAATAATATTGATAAGCCATGGAAAAAAGTGTATGCTTCTGCAGCTCTGATTATCAGACTTTTGAATTGCCGTGATCATATATTAAAATTTTATTCTAATTGTGGCAGTATGACGAATGTTTTGAGGAGGTTTGCCTGGTTTCATTCTCAGAACCTCTCACATGATGTAAGACATGAAATTTTAAATTTTTCTTTGGATAGAGAGTTTTTGGTTCCTCTACTGCAGAGGTTAGTAAAAAGTGCGATGAAAGGGGTAAGGTGATAGAGGGAATCAAGATTTTTCAGCCCTCCTTTTCCAGATTTTCTAAGGGATGATCTAACCTGTCATCCAGTTTTGACAAAAAGCAAAATAAACAGTCTTATCAAAATGCTTAAACAGACATTTAAGAAGAAATGGTGGTGGGGGCAAAAAGAATTCAGGATCCCCAAAATTAAGGACGGTTAAAAGTCAGAATGACTATTTAAGAGACCTTTTACCCCATTCTTACCTTGGCAGTCCCTTTTCCTTTCAGGAAATATGAATATCCACTTTTCTGTTTGGAAACAGGTTGTTTAGGACAAATAGGTTCAGAAGATTATTCATCAAGGTTAAGATGGCAGTAGGAGGAAATCCCTTCTTTTCAGGGTGTAAACAACCATTAGACCAGACTATGCTTTTATTTACCCCATCCTTAAACACACACACTGTTCCATGGAGTGATAGAACCAGTTCCTCCTTCAAAGGTTGGGAAAGGTTTTTATTCAGTTATTCAAAGAAAGAAAGAAAAGGTTGGAGACCAGTTCTGGATATTTCTTTCCTACACCTGTTTGTGATAGTGCCCATGCTCAGACTGATGTCACTTTGCAACCTGTTACCTGTTCTTCCTCACTCAAGTTTACTGATAACAGTACATTTAAAAGATGCTTATTGTCACATACCTATTCATCCAGACTTCAGGCATTTCTTAAGGTTTTGTGTGTCTGGATCACATTATCAGTTCTCTGCATACCGTTTAGACTGTCCACTGCACCAAGAGTAAAGTGTCTAGCTTCAGTTCTAGCTCATTGCAGGCTACAGGGTATCCATATTTTTCCATATTTAGATGACTTACTTTACTTTGTAGAGTCTTTTTGAAAGTGTCAGGAATCATTCATTGTGGTAAGAGAACTCTGACATAAGCTAGGATTTCAAAAGAACATTCAAAAGTCTCTTTTGACTCCTTAATACAAGATTGTGTTCCTGAGGTGTCAGCGAGATACCTCAGTTCAAAGAGTTTTTCTTCCACAGGAAAACATAGATCTATATCTAGATCAGTTTCTAAAGTTTTACTTTCAGACTTCAGTTACGGCAAGGGAATACTTCAGGATTTGGGGTCTAATGACATCTGTCATTCACTTGAGAAAGATACAGTGGTATGAAAAGTCGCTTTGGTCTTAGCACCAACATCCTTTGTCTTTTCAAATCCCAGTGCTGGAGTTTGTCAGAAGATAAATCATTTGGTGGAGACAACAAATTTCCCTAAATTCAATCTTCCCTTCAACCTGTGTACTCAGAAGAAGTCAGTTACTGCAGATGCCTCAGACTTCACTTGGGGAGCAGTTTCAAGTGGGATAAAAGTGCAAGGTATGTGGGACAGGTGCAAGCACATAAACATAAAAGAGATGATTGCCTTGATCAAAGCACTCAGCTCTCTGAATCGTGTTTGGTCCTTCTGACCTCTTTGAGTTGTTACAAACAACACCACAGTCACGTGGTACATCGACAAACAAGGGAGAACCAGTTTGTATCGCCTGTGCATACTAGCCATGTTAGCTTGGGATATAGCTTCACAGCGCAGTCTCACTCTATAGACATCCTACACTCTGTCAGGACAAAATTGTGTGGCAGACAAACTTGAGCAGGACAAGGGCAGACCTTCCCAAATAGAAACTTTATCAGGTGGTCTTCCACGATTTGATCCATCTAAGGGGAGTTCCAGAAGTAGACCTATTTAGCTCCTCTGAACATTTATCTGGCAAAATTCTGCTCCAGGACTCTATGTAAGAAGGCCTGGAAGACAGATACTGTACCTTTTCCCTTCCTTGGAATGGAATGTTCCTGTATGCCTTTCCATCCTTTTCACTGATATCCAGGGTACTTCTGAAGATTCAGATGGAATCCCCCAAGATCATTGTGGTGACTCCCTTCTGGCCCAGGCAACTGTGGTTGTTCCTTCTTTTGGAAACAGCCAGGGGCAATTAACCACAAGCTTCCTCACAGAATGGATGTACTCACCCAAGATCAAGGGGGTTGGATACATCCCATCTGCAAACAACTTCATCTGACTTCCTGGATGATAGATCTTTTATTCCCTTTAGGCACCTGTTTACTGAGGATGTGCAGCAGGTACTAATGGAGGAAAGAAAGCCTCCTACAAGCAAATTGTATGTTAGCAAATGAAAAAGGTTTTCTAGTTGGTGCCAACAGCTTAACCATCAACCATTGTTGTTCTGTGCTTTTACAATATTTGTGAGAGTTGCTGTCCTAGGTCACTTAACTAGACACTGCTCCCGAGTTGAGTTTAAAAAAAAGCCCATGAAGATCTCTGCTCTACTCTGGCAAACAAATGCAAATAAATAAATAAAAATAGAACTATGCTCCTGTTTTCTGTGTCAGAATTTAACATGTTTATGAGTTTGACTTAAGCCATATAAAACCTGCAACAAGTAAAATACAATATGTGATTTTATCTGTGAAATATGTTTTGCATGGTGGCATGGAAAGGTGGGTGAACTCAAGACCTTTTGCTATGAAATACAAAATATATTTCACATTGTCAGTCTTCATTCCATCCTTGACAGATGTGGTCGTTACTACAGCTCGCACCAGCCAAAAACTCTCGAGCTTCACCTCTACCCAGAATCCATGTGTGTCAATTATCTCAGAGCTCATTAGCCGCTTACAAAACAGTCACATCTAGCTATTACTTTCAAGTCTTAGTGGGTTTAGGTAATTTTTTGTCTTTTTTCTTAAAGTTTCTGCTTCTTTCCTGTTTTATCTTTATTCGTACACTTAGTGTATCCCTTTAAGTATTATCGCTGATAATTCCCCTCTTTACACTTTTGTGTATTTCCCACTATAATTGCTGATAATCCCCCCTCGTAGTTTTTCTCATCCTGTAAACGCTAGTGTATCTCTTTAACTGTCATTTCTGACAGTCCCTTCACCTTCTGCTTTCCTTTCCAAAAATACAAAAAATAGTAAAATAATCTTCTCTGTATTGCATCTTCTTTGAAGAGTGATATTTTTCTTTCCTTAACTGTCTTTTGTCTAACTACTTCTCATTTTGTCATGGCTAAAAAGGGTAAGGCCCCCTTTGGTTTTAAAAAATGCCAGAAGTGTGGCCATAAAATTCCCTCCTAGAATTTCCATTCTTTATGTGTGTATTGTTTCGGCCCCACCACTTACAGGAAAACTGCAGCATTTGGCATGCCTTCAGCCACAGGATTCTGGTGGAAAGGCGTAATAAACGTATTCTAAAAGGACTACTCCCGTCAGCTTTTGGAGAAGCATTATCCACTATAGATAAAACGAAGACAGATGTTTCATCCCCTTCCTCCTCTTCTTTTATTGAAAAATCCAAGAAAAGAAGTCTCTCGGTTCCGGCCTCCCTGTCGGTTCCAAAAGAAAAAAATTGAAGACCTCAGTTCCAAATGTTCCCACAGAACTGCAGACCTCTGCTGCTGACACTTCAGTGCCGAAAACATCCATTCCAGCACCAAATGCAATTTTGAGCCCTTCAACATCGAAGGCCTCGGTACAGGAAATGACTACTATCTCACCTACTAAGACTTTTCTGTCTAAAACTAGATACTCTCCATCACTAGATCCCTTTACTGGAGAGCTCCCAGAAGTATTCTTGCAGAGGCCTAAGTCTCCTTCCACGCCCTCGGTCTGCTCCACCAAAAGTGTCTCAGAACTCGATGTGGAGTGGCTTGTTAATAAAATTTTGTGGGCTAGAGGGCTTTCAGGCTCCCCTTCAGTACCGATCCCCTCGGGTCTTGGTACCAAAACTTCTTTTACACCATTAACTACTCCTCCTCTAGCTTCCTCTGAGGTCTTAGACTCCTCTATTCTGGATCTGCCAGCACCAACTGTGCCTGCTCTGGAGCTGTTCACTTTTTCGGAGCTGGTAGTTACCCTGAGTTCTTCAGTTATTTTTGAACCGGATTTTCCATCAGAAAAAGAATTGCAAATGGAAACAACTTGGATTCCCACCAGGAATCAGTCACCAAAGATACAGATTTTGATGAGGGGGGAGGTTCCCCACACTCACCCCCCCCCCCCCCGAGGATGTCTCATTTGGAGACATCTTGGAAATTTTAAAGCAGAGGGGTGGCTGGAAGTCCCAAAACCCTTCCTTTGAGGAATCTGTTTACCTGCAGGCATTCGGTACCCGCCCTCTACTTATTGGGTGACTCTGCCCACAGATTAAGTCATTCAGTTGATTTCACATTGGGCATGGAAGACTCCAGACACATCAAGCCCATCCCCAAATGACCAGATAAGATTCTTTCCACACCCAAAGAAAACCAGCTTTGGGCCAAGGGGTTAGCAGTTGATGCTATGGCTGTAGCGACTGCCACTAAAATAAAACTAGCTGAGGTTCCTTTGTCCATCCGCCCAACAGGGAGTCTTGGGAAATCGACAGATTTGGGAAGTTGGTCTATGCTTCATTGACCTTCGGCATAAGGTTCTTGAATTTTTTGGCACATTTCACCAGACTCCAACAGGATCTGATTAAGGAGTTGTCAGATACCCTGGCGGGAGCTGTAGCTGAGGAAGTCCAAGAGAAAGTAGCTTCCCAGTTAGGCGTCTTGGAGTCTATGTCCAATTCGTCCATGAGGCTGATCGCCCATACAGTCTAAGGGATATCTAGAGCAGCAGGTACAGGTGTAGCCATTAGGAGACATGCCTGGATGCATCTATTTGATTTTGCTGAACCATTCAAGTCTTCTTTCATCAATGCTTCTTTTGATGTAACATCCTTGTATGGCCTGAAAGTGAAAGAGACTTTATCCAAGTGTGAAAAAGATGTTAAGGCCCTTTATGCTGTGGCTGTACATTTGGTTGAAAGATGTGGTTCAAAAAATCCCAAAAGCCTTTCCAAGACACATGTGGAGGGAATTCCCCCAGGGGCAGAGGGGGGGATCAAAATGGAAGACGCTGCTGTCATGGTAGAGGTGGTCCACAAAACCAGGGCTTCAGGGATTCCTTCCCAAACAAGCCCTTTCAGCGTTTCTGAAGGGAGGCTCAATTGTTTTCCTCTGGAGGTAAGTCAGGGGACACTTATCCTTGCACCTAAATGCCTGGCTAAACTTAGCAACAGATTCCTGGGTGCAATGGATCATATCCAGGGGCTATACCATTCCCTTTTCTCAACCTCCCCATGCTTATAAGAAAATCCCCAATGTTCCACCCAATCAGAGGGATTCAGCAGCAAGAAATTCAAAAACTGCTGGACAAAAGAGTCATCCAGCAAGTCCTGCCAGACCAAGAAGGATCCAGAACCTACTCAAAATTCTTTTTAGTGCCAAAAAACACAGGGGACTTTAGACCAATTTTGGATATCAGTGTACTGAACAAATCATTTTGGCAAACAAAGTTATGGATAGTCATGGTACAGTCTATCCTTCCCTTACTGAAGAAAGGCAACTGAATGTGCTCACAAGACTTTCGGGATGTGTATTACTATGTAAAAATGGACAAAGTGCTCCAGAAAGCTCCTTTGCTTCTGACTGGGAGCCAGTCATTACCAATTCAGAGTACTGCCCTTTGGCCTTACTACAGCCCCCAGGGTGCTCACCAAATGCATGGTAGTAGTAACAGCTCACTTGAGACTGCAAGGATTACAAGTGTTTCTGTATGTGGATGACTGACTCGTAACCGCTTCGACCAAGCATCAGTTGATAACAGCCAGGGGCTGCACCCTCAACATCTGTTCCCATCTAGGGATCATGGTGAATCTAGACGAGTTACATTTAACCCTAACACAAAATTTAGAATTCACAAGGGCAGTACTGAATACTCAAACAATGATAGCATCTCTTCCTCCAGAAAAACATCAGAGGATTGTGGTTTAGGTTTGAAACTTAATCCACAGAAAGAAGGTTCCAGCATGATTATTCTTGCAGGCTGTAGAACCTATACCAGTTTCTATATCTCTAGTGCCACTATCTAGGTTACATATGAGAATTCTGCAATGAGTACTAGCCTCCCAGTAGTCTATCCTTCATCACCCATTTTTAGACCAAGTCCTGATCACTAGCCATTGCAAAATGGATCTTCTTTGGTGGGTACATTCCGAACAAGTTCTTCACAGTCATCCCTTTTTTTTTCTGGAGCCCGCACCCATAGTGACCACAGATGCCTCCCAGATGGGGTGGGGGGGGGGGCATTTTCTGGGCAAGATAGCCCAAGGCACTTGATCCCTATTAGAGGTCAACTTGCACATCAGTATCCTGGAGATAAGAGTGGTGCTTCTTGTGTTGTAGTTCTTTCAGACAGCTCTTCCTCAGGGGACCATTGCAATTCAAACAGACAATATGTCAGTGGTTGTGAACTTCAGCAAGCAGGGAGGAACCAAGTTTTACCCTCTTTGTTAAGTAGCCCTAAGGCTGTGACAGTGGGCGACCTCTTCCAACCACTTTCTAATAGCAGTGCACATTTTGTGGAGTTCCAGTGTGATTGCAGACAAGCTGAGCAGATGCATCCTTCAGCCTCACAAGTGGTCTCTCAATCGAAAAGTGGCGAAGATGATTTTCCATCATTGGGGTTAACCTTGCTGCGAACGTTTCACATCTCCCCTAAACAACAAGTGAATCAATTAGTTCTCCCTGATTCCCCCTCCGGGAAAGTGACCCAGAGAAGCCCTACTCCACGATTGCCCCCCCCCCCCCGGTCTCCTATATGACTTTCCCCCAATACCTCTAATTCCCAAATTGTTACAGAAAGCACTCAGGCTGAAGAGAACAGTGATCCTTATTGCTCCCTTTGGGCCTCGACAGTTTTGGTCCCCTTTCCTTGGCCTTATCTGATTCGACAGCCTTGGATTCTGGACCCAGTGCCTGATCTTCTGTCCTATCTAGCCAGTCTTGTTCACCCAAACATTTTGAACCGCAAGCTGACTGTGTCGCTCCTCCAGTTTCATTAATTACCAGGCGTCCTAATATTTCTTCTCCAGTACACCACATCCTTTTACTGGCTCACAAACCTTCCACACGAAAACTACTCCTGTAAGTGGAAGAGATTTACCATTTGGACCCTTTAAAAACAAATTGATCCTTTTTCCATTTCCATAGAACATATCCTAGATTTTTTAGCCTCTCTGTTTAATGCTGGAGCTTTTCCTTCCACCATCAGGTTACAATTAGCTGCTATCTCTAATTTTTATAATGGTGTTGATGAATATTCTTTAGCCTGCCATAGACTTTATAAATTGTTCCTAAGAGGCACACTTCTGTTAAAAAAACGCTGTTCAAAGGTCCGACTCTTCCTTGAGATTTGAAACTAGTACTTTAGGCAGTGATATGTTCTCCCTTTGAACCCTCTGTGGAATTTGATCTTTAGTTTTTATCTTGGAAGACACTCTTTTTGGTAGCCATTATCTCCGCCAGAAGGATTTCAGAAATCCAGGCCTTATCATCTGAACCTCCTTACCTAGTTTTCCATAAGGATTGGGTATCTTTATGAAGGCACCCCTCCTTTCCACCCAAGGTTGTATCAGAGGCTAATATTAACCAGACAATTAATTTACCGATTTTCTTCCCAAATCTTTCTAACAAAGGACAGTATGCCCTACATTTATTAGAAGTCCATAGACAACTACATTTCTATCTTCACAGAACAAAAAACATAAGACAATCAAGTCAACTCTTTGTTTCTTTTTCCACTGCAAAGCTGGGCAAGGCAGTTAGCAAGATTACTCTCTCTTAATGGCCAAAAGACTGCATTTCATTCATTTATGATAGGAATAAATTAACCTTGGCTAAACCTGTCAAAGCACATTCTACATGGTCTGTAGCCACTTCAGCTGTCTTTCAGTCTGGAGCTTCAATGGATGACATATATGTAGCAGCTACTTGGGCTACTCCCCATACCTTTATTACACCTTACAGATTAGACTTGGTCTCTAGGGGAAGATCATCCTTTGGCTGGATGGTGCTCAGGAATATCCTTCCATGACTCCACCCAAGATTTTAGGTAACTGGGGACTCTGTCCTATCTGTCAAGGAGAAAATAAAGATTGACAACATCAGACAAAGAAGTTATGTGCTTACCATAATGGTCCATCTGTGTTGTCTGTCTTCATTCATCCTTGACCCCCCCCCCCCCATCCCCTGACCTCAAAGATTTTTTGGTGGAATGAATCATATTCACATGAACTATTATGTTGTCCAAGCACAGCAAGGCTTCCATCTGGCTTACTTTACTTATATATATATATATATATATATATATATAGGTTCACTTCAATTCACTGAACTTTCAATTCACTGACTTTCATTTCACTGACACCATTTCACTGAAATTAATTTCACTGAAACTTCATTTCACTGAAAGTTCATTTCACTGACAACTATTATTAGCAATAAAATGGAATATTCCCCCTTCCCCACTGTAGTGCGACCCTGGAGTTAGAATATATAGTTAGGGGTGTGGGGCAGAGCCCGTCGGGTGTGGGGCAGCCCCCACTTACTTTTCTTTTACTAAGCAATATTATATCAAAACGTAAGAATATCATATGAAATGAAGTGGGGCTCTGCCCCACACCCCTAACTATATATTCTAACTCCAGGGTCGCACTACAGTGGGGAAGGGGGAATATTCCATTTTATTGCTAATAATAGTTGTCAGTGAAATGAACTTTCAGTGAAATGAAGTTTCAGTGAAATTAATTTCAGTGAAATGGTGTCAGTGAAATGAAAGTCAGTGAACTGAAAGTTCAGTGAATTGAAGTGAACCCATATATATATATATATATATATATAAATGTATATATGGTTTATGTATTACAATATTTTTTCTGCAAACTTGATCTGAGGTAATTGAGAGAGGGGGGATTCTGGGTAGAGGTGAAGCTCGAGAGGTTTTGGCTGGCTTGAGCTGTAGTAATGGCCGAGTCAGTTCCGATATCAGAATCAAACCCATCTGTCAAGGATGAATGAAGATAGACAACAGAGATGGAATGTTATGGTAAGTACATAACTTCTTTATAAAGTGTATAACATCCTTCTGCTGAGATTGTAATTGCTCAGCTCCACTCTTTGATTACAAGATCTATGACTTTTACTGATAGGCAGTGGAGAAGATCCAAGTACCATAGCCCCTGTCTACTGTCTCTACCTTTACAGCTTCAAGGGCTCCAGTACATTAAGCTGTAAATTTGCCCTGCCTTTCTATTTTCTAGATCTCAAACTTTGTAGTTTACTGCATTTATTCATTCCATAACCTCAAACAGCTTCTGCCACTTGGTCAGAAATTTGTTTTCCATAGAGGCACTGACACTCTCTTGTGTTAAATTCACTAAGATGTACATTCTTAGTATGAACTAATTGATACATTTCTTGTACTGTGAGCATAAGCTGTCTTATTATTGGCATTATTTGCTTTAATTTAACCTGCAAACTAAAGCAATGTGTTCTGTTACACTTTTTGAATGGTGTCATTTTCTCTTCTCAAGTTTCATTAACAATGTCAACCAGCCTTCTCAGGTGGTCAGTCAGTTTACTTTCAAAAATGCTTGGGTTTGTTACCCCATTCCTACTCTAGGGCACAATTAATGTTCATTGAATCATTATCGTTTCAGTCTTTGATGTTAGCCAAGAGTGCTCGCTCTTGCATTGATCCCAGAAATGCCTCCTCCTGCACTTCATGCGGGCTTACATGTATTGTTATCGTACTTAAGTAGATTTGTGAGTTATTGCTTATTAGCCCAGTTGCTGCTACTACTATTAGCACTGTTTGTGTGTCTTTCTTCCAGAATGCTGTTGTTTCTTTCTTTCTTTTGTTTATTTATTTGTATTAATTTACCGGGGTTATGCACTGATCAGTATTGACCAATTTCAAGCTCAGCTCTTGTAAAATACAGAACATTTCACAAACAGAAAATACAGATATGTAAGCAAACTACTTACACAGGAAAAAAAAGTATATATATATATATATATATATATATATATATATATATATACATTCCAGTGAACATGCAGTGCCTAATGTACAATTAAGGTGAATGTAATATACAATATAGTCAATGTTAGGTGATATGTTCTGTGTCGAAGCAGGAGCACACTGCTTGCAAGTTTTGGTATGTTATTACTTTGTGTCTTTAAGTTTTTAATCAATACAATCACTGGGTGTAGCAATTTCATTGATTAACACACTACTTTTTTCTTTTTTTATTTTTTTCTTGGACTACTATATTTGGCTTTCTTGCATCTATTTTTGAACTGTTGGTGTATGATCTGAACTTCACCGTTGTAAAAGATGCTTTGTGGTTCATATTTCCAATGCTTCTCACCTACTTCCATGTGGAAATGTTTGCACGCAATGTAACATTCATGCCATATTGTTGTGCCTTTCAGTATAAAAACTTTCTGCCATGAGTGTATCTCAACCAACAAAGAGATGTGCAAATGTTTCCAGTTCTGTTTTACAAAACCCGTATTTGTCTTTCTCCAACTTTTTCTATAGACTTTATAAACTAGCATGCACATAGCCCACTATTTTAGGCAGCCAGTATTAGCCCTTCATCTTTTGGTTTCATTTCACCTTTCCTTAAACCATCCCTGCAACAAATCTTGATCAGCATGTGGTTGCCACTGTATTTGTGAACTTTTCTACTTTCCTTCCTTTTCTTCTGCCCCTTTTATGTATATTCTTTTGTTTTCTTTTTGGCACTTTCAGTTGCTGCCTGAGTTATGTCTACTTCTGATTTGACTTGTACTGCCACTCTTTTCCAAAATGCTTCTGCTAAACTAAGCAAAGATGCCATTTTGGGCTTCTTCTCTTCATGTTTTTGAACATTCACTAAGTTTGGATCTGATGAGGTCAGCAAATGTGTATGCAGTCCTACGATTGCAAACTTGTACATGTTGTCAGTTTCAAGAAAGCCCATACCTCCTTCAGAGTAAGGAATGTATAATCGGTATACATTCAGTATCCCAAATGGAAAAAAAATTATGACTCAAAGATCGACCATGTAAGGTCAAAACACGGAATGCCAAATAACTTTCAAACAATACATCCTCACACCTCCTGCTACATATATATGCACCAATTCCAAGATCATAGTAGAGTGGGGAAAGGGCAAAAACATCGGTCTCCATTGTGCCACAGTATTGCTCAAGCTATTGGTACTTCTAAAAATCTTGTAGTAAATCCATTCTTCATTCTGTGTGTTGACCTTTTGTGGTTTTTTCACTCTTCAGTGTTTTGTCATTCAGGATTCTGAATGTATCTCGTGTAATCTTGGTATTTACTGATTTTTATGTTATTTGATAAGCATCAAGTATTTCTCTTGTCCAGCTGATTAAATTCTGTTTGGGGCCAGTCAATCACACCAATGCTATAAGTTAGAACAAGAAAAAAAAATTGCTTATAACTTGGACTTCACTTATGCATCTCAAGGCAGTTTTCAGTATTAGCTTTAGTCTTCTGCAGTATTCCTGTATTGTCAACACTTCTGTTCTCCTTCTCAGGTTCAGTTATATCACATTCCTGTCCCAGGTTGATATTTTCTTGGTGCTGCAGATTTCCTTTTATAAATGCTGATGTTAAGTTGTCCAATCTCGCCTTCGTTCTTGCTGGATGGGCTTGGAACCGATCCTCGGCTCCGACTTGGCCACTTACTATAGCTTGAGAGCTCTTTACTGGCTCGAGGCTACCCCTTATCCCACAATGCCCAGCGTCAGCTACCCAGATCTCGTCTGCCGCTTTAGCTGCGAGGTTGCGATCAATACTGGCTCAGGCTTAGTATAACTTTTTTTTTATTAAATTCAAATAATTTGCTTAAAATTTGATATATATCTTCTCTCTTGTAGTAGTTTGTAAGTTTCTTTTATTGTAAACCCCTTATCTTGTCCTTGTGGTGATTTTTTGTGCTGTGTTGGCCTTCGCCCCTTAGTCACTAGACCTTCTGTTATTCCCTGAACTCGTTTAACTTAGAGAGCCCCCCCCCCCTTAAGGACAGACATTTAAGTTAGAGTCTCTCCTTTAAGGTCTTTATTAATTTTTAGTTCACTATTGTAGTGTGTCTTTTTGGTAAAATGTTTAAAGAAGTTAAAACCTCTGGTTTTAAAAAGTGTGACTCATGCTGTCAGAAGATGTCTCTGACAGATGGGCACACTAGTTGTGTTTACTGCTTGGGGGCTCTGCACCTGCAGGACTCTTGTTCTATTTGTCATGCCTTTAGTCCAAGGGTCCTGCAGGAGCGGAAAAACAAGCTTATCCTCCGTGGATTGTTAAAACAGGATTCTCCGGCTAAAGCATCTCAACCAGTGAAACCTTTGAAACCAGGCAAGCCATCGGCTTCGTGTTCAGAACCGACCTGTGAGCTTGATAAACCAAGTGTGTCGATGCCATCTGGCACCAACAAGGCTACTCCTCCCTTGGCTCCAACTGTTACTTCGGAGCCGTCTTGGAGCCAAAATGATCTAACTCTCCTTCATTGGAGCCGATTCGGTTGGTGCCACAATCACCTTTACTTCAAAGCAAGACCAGTCATCGCTCATCTTCCCACTCCTCTTGATCCTTGAGATTATCGGATCAGGATGAGGAGAGGTTGGTCAGTAGGTTGCTGAAGTCACAGGCCCTTGCTAAAATGCTGTCAAGCCTGCCTCAACAGGCTTCGGCTCCATCCACTTTGATTTCGATTCCTCCTGCGACTATGCTTAGTTTGGAGCTGGAGTCCATGGATGTTCTGATAGTGGTTCCTTCAACTCCAATGGCATCTTCTTCAGCTCCGACACTGGATCCGATTACCTCGGTTCTTACTCCCATCGAGGTATCTGGGCGCCGAAGCTCTCTTGTCGGCTCCGAGGGGGAAGTGGCATCGGACCCTTGTCCAACCCCGCTCTCTCTCTCAGAGCGTCGGCTCAGTTGAGCTCGGCTCCCACATCGGCCTCAGAGCCATCGCCCTCGGCGCAGAGTGGGATTCCTGTCTCTTCGGAGCTGGAGCCCTCCTTGTGTCGAGACCGTGACATCTTCAAGGTCATGTGGAGAGTGCTGGCCCCACTATCAGTTCTATCGGCTCCGTCCCCCTCGGTGCCTGTGACAACATCTGCTCCTCCTCCAGCCCCAAAGCGTAGGGAACCTATGCCCCAGGACACCCCATTGAATGAACCCTCTTCTTCCAAAACCTCCCCAGAGCATTCTGAGTAGGCTATCTGGAAGAAAAAGTGCAAGAGGAAGCACCAGGACTCCCTTGAGTCTGTCACCTCAGATACAGACCCGGATGAATTGGAGGGGTCCCCAAGGTTCCCCTCGGAAGATGTTTCATTTTCAGACATCCTTGAAATTCTCAGGCAGAGGCATAGCTGGACTTCCCTAGCCCCCTCCAAGGATGAGTCTGTATACCTGGACACATTTGGCTCTCGACCTTCCACCTCCTGGGTGTCTCCACCTTTTGATCCACTCATATCTGTAGTGTCTTGAAAGGCTTGGTCAGCTCCAGATTCCATCGAACCTGTTCCGAGGAGACCCAATAAATTCATCACAGACCCCCATGACAAACAATTTTTGACCAAAAGTGTCCCAGTTGATGCCATGGTGGCAGCAGCAGCCACAAAGAGAGAGTTATCTGAAACTTCCTCATCTGTCCATCCACCAAATAAAGACTCTCGTACATTGGACAGATATGGGAAGCAAATGTTTTCATCAGTGACTTTCTCCCTTAGGTCCCTGAACTATCTTTCCCATTTTACTAGGCTTCAGGGGGATCTCCTAAAAGAGCTTGGCGATACCCTACAAGATCCCACAGCTGAGGGAGCTTCAGCCAAGGTAGCTACCCAGCTGGCAACTCTTAATTCAATAGTCAACTCCTCCATGAGGCTTATTTCATACGCAGCCGATTGAGCGAGTAGAGCTGCAGGAACAGGAATGGCTCTTAGGAGACATTCTTGACTGCGGCTGTGTCAGTTTGCAGAACCTTTCAGTGCATCCTTCACCAATACCCTTTTTGATGGCTCCTCTCTCTTTGGGCCTCAGGTGACAGACACACTTGCCAGCAGAAAGGCAAAACACTGTCTGATGTCGGAGTCTGTTTTTCCACTCCTACCAGACCATACCCAAAGGGCCAGAAGGGTGGAAAGATGTGGTTTTGAAAATCCCAGGGACCCTTGCTTGATGTATGTGGTGAATTTTCCCCCAGGGGCAGAGGGGGAAATAATAACAATGGCAGAAGCCACCCTCATGGCAGAGGGGGTCTGTAAAATCAGGGTGTCAGAGATATGTTCTCTTCCAAACCCTATCAACATCCCTGAAAGGATGCCTGACTGCTCAACTCTGGAGGCAGTCGGGGGAAGGCTTTCATTGTACCCAATCACCTGGCAAAATATTACAAAAGACAAATGGGTACTAGCCATCATATCTGGAGGTTACAAGATTCCCTTTCATCAACCCCCTTTTGTTTAAAAAAAATCCATCCCAGATGTTCCACCCAATCTAAGGGATCAGGCAGTCACAGAAGTTTCAAGACTGCTATAAAAAAGAGCCATCCAGAAAGTCCCCGCAGACCAAGTAGGATCCAGAACTTACTCAAGATTCTTTTTAGTGCCCAAAAAGACAGGGGACTGGAGACCTATTCTGGATCTCAGCAGGTTAAACAAATCTGTACAAAAAGAAAAGATCTGGATGGTAACACTGAAGTCCATTTTACCCTTTCTGGGTCAGGACAATTGGCTGTGCTCCATAGATCTTCAGGATGCTTACTATCATATAAAAATGGACAGATGGTCCAGGAGATTTCTATGCTTCCGGCTAGGAGCCAGTCATTACCAATTCAGAGCACTGCCCTTTGGTCTCACCACAGCCCCCAGGGTGTTCACCAAATGCATGGCAGTAGTCACGGCTCACCTGAGACATCTAGGATTCCAGGTGTTTCCTTATCTGGATGACTGGCTCTTCACTGCTACCACCAGACAATAACTTATAGAGGCACGAGATTACACCATCACATCCTGTGCTCAACTAGGCATCACAATAAACTTCGAAAAATCTGCCTTGTTGCCCTATCAGTCTATTACATACATAGGAGCAGAGCTAAACACAAGAAAAATTATTGTAAAATTGCCTCAGGAAAGCGTTTCCATTATTCGAAAACATGTGTCACTTCTCCTGAGGAGCAAAAGAATTCAAGTCAAATATGTTCTTCAAGCTCTAGGGTCCATGGCAGCAGCCATTCTTCTAGTTCCCTTAGCACGCTTTCACATAACAATCCTTCAGTGGCTTCTTTTCACATAATGGTCCTTCCAGGAATTACCCATGTCTCACATGATGCTAATTACGGAATCTTGCAAAAGACACCTTTCCTGGTGGATGGTCTCCCCACTAATTACTCAGGGCAGACCTTTCATGGAACCCCATCCGGTTGCCACAGTGACCACGGATGCTTCCCTGATTGGGTGTGAGGGGGCATTATCTAGGGAAGACAGTCCAAGGCACTTGGCAACCTCACGAGCACCACTTGGAAATCAACGTCCTGGAGATGAGAGTGGTGCTCCTAGCACCGCAAGCTCTTCAAGACTCTCTCTCTGCCGGGACTATTGCAATACAGACGGACAATATATCAGTGGTTTGGTACATCAACAAACAGGGCGGAACCAGGTCTTACCCCTTGTGCCAAGAGGCCCTCAGACTGTGGCAATGGGCGATTTCCCCCCAACGTTTTCTGACAGCAACATATATCCCTGGGACATCCAACGTAATAGCGGACAGGCACAGCAGGGCTATCCTCCGGCCTCACGAGTGGTCTCTGAAACAGGAAATTGTGGATCTTATTTTCCGCAAATGGGGCCAGCCTTGCTGCAATCTCTTTACTTCTCCACTCAACAACAAATGCAGCAGCTACTTCTCCCTTGTTCCTCCTCCATGTCAGACACCCAGGGATGCTCTAGTCCACGATTGACCTCAGGGACTCCTTTATGCATTTCCCCCCTTTCCCCTAATTCCAAAAGTCATTCAGAAAGCAAAATTGTTGGGTTACAAAATTAACCTTATTGCCCCCTATTGGCCTCGACAGATTTGGTTTCCGTTCCTTCGCCCTCACCTTCTAGCCCAGCTTTGGATTCTGGACCCAGTACCGGACCTCTTGGTTCATCATTCAGGTGAGCTACACCAATACTTCCAATCTCTCAAGCTCACAGCTTGGTTACTCCACTTTCAATCCTAGCCAGGCTCCCCAATATTTCCTCAGCAGTGCAAGATAATATTGTTTCCTCCCATAAGACAAATACAAGGAAAGTCTATGCTACCAAATGGAAAAGATTCTCTTACTGGTCAGAATCCAGGAATCTAGATCCTTTTACAGCTCCTGTACACGAGATTTTGGATTTCTTACCAGAACTGTTTCATTCTGGTACAGCGGCTGCTACCATTAGAGTACAACTAGCTGCCATTTCAAAATTTCACATTGGAGTTTCTAACTCCAGCATAATGTCTGACAAACTCTGTAAGGCCTTCATGAGTGGTAAATCTCTACTTAGACCCCCAGTGAAAGAGCCCCTTCCACTTTGGGATCTCAATTTGGTTCTGGCCTCCTTGATACTGCCACCCTATGAACCAGCAGCATCATGTTCCTTGAAATTTCTCTCTTGGAAAACTCTCTTCTTAGTTGCTATTACTTCTGCCAGATGTGTTTCAGAACTTCATGCACTATGTGTTCACCCTCCATGCCTAGTTTTTCACAAAGACAGAGTTTCTCTGAGAACCAACCCATCTTTTCTACCTGGAGTTTGTTCAGAACACAGTTTGAATCAATCCATTGAACTTCCTGTCTTTTTCCCTAATCATTCCAACAAGGCAGAATACAGATTACACCAATTGGATGTGCATAGACAACTGGGTTTCTATCTCCATAGAACTAAAGAGATGAAAAAATCAGATCAGTTGTTCCTTTCATTTGCTAACAACAAACAAGGCCTTCCAGTTTCTAAAGTAACATTGTCAAAATGGTTATCAGTCACCATAGCCCATACCTACCATTTGCGACAAAAAGATCTTCCAGCAAAACCCAAAGGTCATTCAAACAGGTCAGTAGCTACTTCAGTAGTGTTTCAGTCTACATTGCCCATAGATTCAATTTGTGCAGCATCTACTTGGGCAGATCCTCATACATTCATTTCTCATTACAAAGTAGATGTGGTCTCCCGGGGCAGGGCTTCCTTTGGTTCCACGGTTCTGAAGAGTCTGTTCCAATGAGCCACCCAGGATTGAGGTGCTAGGGGCGCTGTCCCATCCAGCAAGAATGAAGGCGAGATTGGACAACTTAACATAAAGAAGTTATGTACCTACCATAACATTCCATGTTAGTTGTCCTTCATCTCGCCTTCCTTCTTGCATCCCTCCCTCCTTCCCCCTTCCTCGAGGATTGAGAGGAGTTTCTCAATGGTTTCACTGGCTAATTGGTTTTGTTATTAGTTGCTTCCCAAGCAAACCATGACAATTAACTGTATATCCAGGTTTATTAATGGATTATCTTCTATAATTATGTCTAGCATGAGCTGTCTCAAATGAGATTTGGGTAGCTGACGCTGGGCATTCTGGGATAAGGGGTAGCCTCGAGCAAGTAAAGAGCTCATGAGCTATAGTAAGTGGCTGAGCTGGAGCCAAGGATCGTCTCCGAACCCATCCAGCAAGAAGGAAGGCGAGATGAAGGACAACTAACATGGAATGTTATGGTAGGTACATAACTTCTTTTTTTTTTTGCACATCTTATATCATCTGAGAAAATATTAACCATTTGTTGTCATGCTTTCAGATCCTCATCTGATAAACTAAACAATTTTAAATCATCAGCAAAAAGTAGAAGAGGTCTCTTTGGATAAAGTTGATTTCTAGTAGTAATGCTGTAACCATAGCCTAATCTATTAAGTGAAGAGCTTCTTAATGGGTTAAGTTAAAGACAGAACAACAGCATGAATAAACAACTCCTGAAATATCCTCCTTTGAATTTTCATCCCTAAGATAATAATTTGCACAGTAGCACAGTGCATAGCGTTGTTGTTTTACAGCAAGAGGTTCCTCAGTTCGATTCTTGGCTGGGGTGCCTTCTGTGTGAAGTCTGCATGTCCTCCCTGTCTTTGAATGGGCTTTTTCCAGGTACTCCAGTTTCCTCCCACATTCCAAAGATATGCAGTAGATGGATTGGACGCTCTAATCACCCAGAGGTTTGAGTGTGTGGTCTGGAAGAATAACCATGGCATGGCTAGCCACTCAGCAGTGTGAACCTTGGCTCTAAATGAATGTCACTGTTGCACTGTTTTGTAATCACCGCATTGTAATTGATCAGTGCAGAGTGTATCTTGTACACCCACCTGTAAATATTCCATTATCCATGAATGTGGGATTCTGTTGAATGCTTGTTTGTAATCTATCCGTGCCGTATTTAAATTCTTCCACTTTTTATAGCTCACTGTTATGACTCTGTTTAAGAATAAATATTTCTTTGTTCCATGTGACTTTTTTATTAACTTTTCATTCTATTGCCATGATTGAATTTTCTGTAGATGGCTATAAACCATGACTACATCAAGTCCAGTGTATAAATTATATATTGTCAGAAGGCAAGTTATTGGTCTGTTGTTCTTAGAATGGTTTGCAAGTTCACTCTTAAGGAGAAGTATGTTTTTTTCACTATTATTAACCAGGCAGGTGCCTGTTCAGGATGTGCAGATAAGTAATTTTTACTGAAGATTAAATCTTTATATAAAGATGTTAATGCATTTAGCAAGAAGTTAGGTACTGCATCTAGGCCCGGGGTTTTCCAGTTAGGAGCTTTTTTTATTTTTATTTTTATTCTCAGTTTCTCTGGCTGTTACTTCATCTCATTTCATATCTTATTTATTAGAGCTTACTTATTACTGTTTCTTTTAATTCTTGTATCTATTCATCATCTTTTATGTACAACAGGGTCTTCATAAAACACTTCTCCAAAATATATCTATTTCTTCTTTTTTGGTGGTGCTTCTGTTCCGTTGGCATTGTCTCCCAGTTGTCTGTACAGTAAACTCTCAGTTAACTGGCACCCATGGGGATTGGTAGATGCCGGATAACTGTAGTTTCTGATTGCTTGAGAGTTACTATTAAAAATAGGCCTGACTAATACTGTACCCTATACTATTTGTTTGGTTTGACTTGTTCTTAGGTTGGGGAGAGAGGGAATGTATTCCTATCTTCCTTTTTAAAACTGTAAAACTCTAAAAATGTAAAGTATGTTTCTGCTGTGGAGGGGGGGCAGAAAGTGCAACACATGAAAATTGTACTGTATTTCTTCTATTTATTTTTCTGGTTGCATGAGAGTTCTGGTTGCTTGAGTTCTGGTTATCTGAGAGTTTACTGTAAAATCCTTTTGGGTCATCAGTGAATTGCTTATTTTGTACTTTTCCTTTATATTTAATTGCATACCTTTCTGCTTGTGCTGATATTTTTAGTTTATTATTGTAAACAGTGAGTGATACATCATAGTCTGTTTTATTATTGTGCGGCTTTTATACACCTATTTTTATTTTTTTTTTCTAAATATTTTTATTACATTTTATAGCAAAATAACAAAATATAACACCATAATATTTATCATAATTGAAGGGATAAACAAGTACATAAGTAACACAATAAAATATATATCTTTCTAAGAATTTTTGGGGCTTTTTTTGGATATCTGTTCCTTGTTCTGTATTTTTCTAACAACAAAACTTCTTGTCTTAATTGCTTTACACTTTTTATATTCTATACTTCCATGACAGTATTCTATTTATTCCCTTTCTTTCCTTTTGTTGCTCTTGTTCTGGGGTAACAGTTTATCTATTAGTTTAGCTGCACAGTAATGTATCCTATTTATGTTATATGACATACATTTCTTTTAATAGTCCCAGTTACTGTGCTCATCTTTTTTACCCGTCTTCTAACATTTTGATTTTATTTACTTTCTTTAATCTATTTCTGTCATCTGGCTTAATATGTCTATCCATCTGTATTACATCAAGCAGGTCTTCCCGTGGACCACTTTCTTCTGGACTGAGAATGTCTTCTTTGCTCTCTATTTCATGCTCTCTCCTTTGCTGTGCAATTTTCTGCAGACGATTCCAAAACCCCCTGTGTGACATATCTTCTTTAGAATGCATCCTGATCCATCTTCTCTTCCTCTTTCTGCTCCTTTCAGGGAATAATAGAAGCTGTTCCTCCTACTGTTTCAGGAGAAAGATTTTATTCAAGAGTGTTTCTGGTGCCAAAGGAAGAAGATTCTTGTGGACCGGTTCTGGATCATTTCTAACTGGATCAGTTCAAAATGCAGTCACTTCACAACTTATCACCCCTTCTTCCTCATCTGAGTTACTTAGTGACCTTTTGATTTAAAAAAATGCATATCATCACATTTCCTTTCATCCAGATTTCAGGCATGTTTTATGTTTATGTGTGTATAGATCACACTATCAGTTATCTGCTTGACCCTTTGTGATATCCACTGCTCCAAAAGTGTTCACAAAAAAATCTAGCTGCTGTGATAGCCAATTGCACACCACATGGTATGTACATTTTTTCCTTATTTAGATGACTTGCTTACCTTTGCAGAGCCTTTTTCAAAGTCTGGAATCTCTCTGTCTCTTGGGTTGGGATCTCCAACACAGGCTGGGATTCCAAGAAAACATTCAGAAGTCTTTTCTGAGGTATCCATGGGAAAAAATAGATCTGTATTTAGATTTAGTTTCTGAGTTTTTCACTCAGACTTCAATCTCAGCAAGGGAATTCCTTAGGATTCTGTGTCTCATGGCATCCATGAATATCATGATACCTCTTGCATGACTACACATACCCTGCATCAATTCCCATTGACTGACTTTTCAAATTCCAGTGTCAAGATTTGTAAAAAGGAAGATTATGTAGTAGAGATATCCAATTTCTCAGAATCAACATCTCACATTCTCCCCTCCTGCTCCTCCAGCACAATCAGTCACAACAGATGCCTCATACTTTTCTTGGAGATAGTATCTGTGGGCATAAAAGTACAGGAATGAAAAAAAAAGACTAAAACATATAATCATAAAAGAGATGCTAGCTCTTATAAATGCTCCTCTGTGGTCACTTGGACATTGTCAAGTGTTTAGAGGCAACATCACACTAAAGTGGTACATCTACAAGTAAAGAAGAACCATATCTAAGTGTCTGTGCAGACCAGCCATGTTAGCATGAGATATAGTTGTATAGCACAATCTCACTCTGCAGGCATTTTACATCCCATCAGCAAAACTGTGTGGGAGACCAGCTGAGCAGTATCAGGACAGACCCTCAAGAATGGAAAGTGCATCTAGGAGTCTTCCGAGATTTGATCCATCTGTGGGGGACACCTCAAGTAGATCTTTTTTTCTCCTGTCAAAACAATCAACAGACAAAATTCTGTTCCAAGACTCCATGCAAGAAGGCATGAAAGACAGAAGTCTTTTCTTTTCTTTTCCTTTCCTTGGAAAGGAGTGTTCCTGTATGCCTTTCCAATGATTTCCAGGGTACTTCTGAATACTCAGAAGGAATCACCCAAGATCATTGTGGTCACTGTCTTCTAGCCCAGGAACCATTGTTCTCCATTCTTTTGGAAATGACCAGGGGCAATTAAGACAAGCTTCCTCGCAGTTTGGATTTACTCACACAAGATCAGGGGAGTTTGTTACATGCCAATCCCAAACAACTGCAACTGATTGCCTGGTCGATATGGTTTAGGGCTAATATTTCTCTGGCTTTGCAGTATTTGTTTGTTGCAAACCTATGATCTAGCTTAATCCTCTGTCAAGGTTCATTTGTCAGCCATTTCAGCATCCTTTTGGAAGGAGTTCTACATAAGGAGCCTTCCAGAAAACCAGTGGCTCCTCCTTGTGATCTTAATTTTGTTTTAGAAAAACTAACACTTGCTCCATTTGAACAAGCTCATCAGGATGACTTGAGGTTTGTAACACAGAAAACAGTCTTATTCATTGCTCTGACCTCTGCAAGAAGAGTATTTGAGTTGCAGGCTGTTATGGCAGGTCAACCTTATCTCATTTCCACAATGAAAAGGTTTCTTTGAGAAATAATCCTTCTATTATGCCTAATATTGTATCCAAGTTTACCTTAAGCCTGTCTATCCATTTCCCTGTCTTCCTCCAGATGTCCAGAGACAACTCAGGTAATATATTGACAAAAATCTTTCAGAACTACTTATTAGTTGTTCATTTCTTTTGAGTAAAAGAGAGCATCCTGTGTCAAAGCAGACTATTTACAAATGTTTTTCTCTGGCTGTAAAGTTTTGTTATTCCCACTACAATAAATCTATTCCAGGCAGAGTCAAGACTCACTCTATCATGGCGTTGGCTTTATAGATGGCTTTATGGAAAGGGTTGGATGCTAGAAGTATTCTAGAAGCAGCAACTTGATTCTCTGTGCTTACTTTTACAAAGTACCATAAACTAGATTCCTTCTCCAGGTATAGGACGTGCTTTTCTAGGTCCATCCTACAGGAGTTCCTGGATTCTTCTCCTCTCACCTCACACATCTTTTAAGCTATGACAATCTACCTGTATAGTGTAGGCTACTGCAGCAGTGATCATAATGAAAAACATAATAACTTGTGTTAGTAAAATTACCGTAACGATAGATGACTGAATAGATCACTGTTGCAGTAGCCACTCCCTCCCCCAAGGGCAGTGATGTAATTCAGGTTCAGGGTAGTGTAGCTGGATGGAGGAGACTCACTGGCACACCTCCCCAAACTCCTTGGAATCTGGCAGACAACGTGTCCTGTCCTTTACACTTTAGATTTAAAAAGAAAGTGTATGCCTGTTGAGCTTTGCTAACCTGTTTTGAAGAGATCAGTAAGTTTAATGACAGCATCTGTGGCCTTCCTGTGAACCTTATCAATGTCTGCCCATCATACTGTTTTATTTGGAAACTGTCACATGACTAGGCTTAAGCAGAACATCCATCTCATTCACAAATGCGTCTGTAGTGTTACATGAAGCTATGCTGTGAGGAAATGGTTAAAGGCTCATTCAGAGTACTTGTGCCTCAACAATAGCTGTCAGTAAACTCTTCTGAGTATGAGAATGATTAATTATTTTACACAAATTAAAGCATGTTTAATATTCTAAATCAGCACAATTAGCCTTAACAATTCAGACCACACATCTCTCACAGGTCAGGGTGGGCTCAGTGAAGCCCAATCCATTTAGTCTTCCACCAAAATAAAGTAACCTTTTATTATATTTTGTTGTTCACAGTTCAATCCTTAGATTTGACTCTGGTAGAGGACAGAGTGGATAGCAATGAACAAAGTGAATTGTGTATGGATTTACCATGTTATCTCCACCTCCTCTATTCAGCCCATTGTCTACCACAGGACCTGTTTCTATTCATTCACCTCTTTTTTTTTTTTTTTTTACTTTTCGGCATTTATAATGCAGGATACATAAACTATTACCCATATTTAGAGGTCTGCAGATATGCCCATATGATTCTGGTTAATGGTTTCTTGAAATTAGTCCAATGGTTATGATTTTCAGAAGAGGGAGTGCTTCTCTTCCCAGTACATTTTTCAGCTGCAGCTCAATGGGTTCTGTTAATGGAACCAGTAGTAGCTATAGAGAAGACCGGCCTGTCATTCGTTTTTCAGGAATGCATATTAGCATTGCATATATTTTAGAACTAGGAGCACAGTTTAACAGATTTCCTACATATAATATAGCTAGAGTAGAGATTCTTTTCATAGGCATCATTCTTCATAATAGTTTCAGATGCAGAAATTGTAGCTGCATGCGTCTTATGTACCGGAGCTCTCACCCCCATGGAAATACATTGGGAACTCTTAACAGGGTTATAATATAATCTTCTGTTTTCTCTGTTTCCGCAGTATTTCCCATGGTTTTTCAATGATCATCATCTCCTTTTTCTGATTTCCTGCATGGAATCTGTCAGCTGTTGCCATCTCTGTCAAGCCATTGACACTGCCTGACCTTATCAGTCATGCTCAGCTCACACACAATCTATCCACCTCTTTGTTGGATGCCCAAAGTTCCTCTTTCCTCCTTCCTTTCTATCCCAACTTGTCTTTCCTGCACCTGTGCCTGGACCACTGTAATCTGTTCCTTTTACCTTCTCTGCAGTTGGAACTACTTGTGCTTCTGATCTGATGCATAATTTCTTCATTTTTCACACACTGTGCATTCTACCTCTAACCTCAGGAACTTCATTTCCATCACCTCTAACTTCCTTAACTGCTCTCCCTTCACTGCCCAGATATCTGTACCATACAATAGTAATAGTCGTGCTGCTGTAATGTACATCTTAATTTTCAGGTTCTTTGGCATTCTTCTGTCACACACTACCCCTGACACTATGTGCCAGTTGGCTGCAGCTCCTCTGATGGAACTTCTCATTTAGACTTCCCTTTTCCTCAACCATCCCTTCCAGAAACTTGAAGCTGTTAATTTGTTACACCGTTTTCCCTTCTATCTCAATTTTCAGCTTCTTCTAATTTCTTCCATTTGCTGCCGTTACAACTATCTTGTCTATAATCTTGTCTGTAATCAGTTTCATCCCATGTGCTTTCAGATTTGCATTCCATTCTATTCCCCTATTATTTGCTATTATTTGCTGAAGCTCTTGTTTAAAATTTGCCTGTAATGCCACGTTGTCTGCATACAGCAGCTTTCTTGTTCATTCTGTCTGACCTGTTTGCTAATGTAGTCCACCACCAGTACGAACAGCACCAGGCTCAACCCTGATATACACCCACTCCCACTGGGAATCCCTGTGTGAGTCTGAACAATGTTAGTACTAGTGTCAGTGGGTTCTTGTACATGGCCTTAACTAATTCTGCCATGGCTTTTGAAAACAACAGAATATTCCGCTACATCAACTATGTTTCTTAAAACTGTCCTTGAAACCATCAACCTCAGAATATGTGTTTCTAAAAGTAGAGAGCTCCATCCAATATTTATAAATGTAATGTCTTTAATCTGTAATATTTGAAAGCAACAGTAGGTTCAGTTAAAGCAGATGTAATTATCATAACTGCCTTAGCAGCAGTTGTGATAACTCTTTTTGGAAACCTGCCAGCATAGTACAGTAATTAAAAGGATACATTTCCACTAATCACTGCATACTTCCTGTGTATTACTGAACATCTCAGTAATAACTGACTGCAACACCCAAACAGTGTAACAGTATATTGCCAGCAGTGAAAAACACAGTCCTTCAAAACATGATTTGTCAGAGCAAGTAACAGCGTGGTAAAAAAGCAGGCAATGGCTGTAACTTAACACATATGTACTGGTAGGAATTACAGAAGGTTATAAAACATAGAAGTCATTGTTATTTAAGTATGTTAAAAGTGGTGATAGAGTATTGAATTACTAGTCATCTGAATCATGAACCTTTGAAATCATGCATTTTTTTCAGGTGAATGTTTAAGTAAAGACGAAGCATTTTGAGCAATATTCTTGTACAACTGAAACCCCATGGAGCTTTTCTGAAGAAGATAGTTGCTGGAATTTCTCAAACAGTAACAACGTTATTACATCACACTGATGGCATGAGATTGCTATGTTAGCACTAGAACTGTGCCCAGTAAGGTGGTGATATCTATCATTCTTACTGCTGCAGTAGCCTTTGGCTATTTGGGTTGCATCCTGTCTAGGATACAACATCTGGCCAGTTTTGCAAAGCTTTGACTCACTCCCATACTTTCATTCTGAGTGCTGATTCAACACCCCATTTGTGCAGGGAACATTCTAAGTCAAGATTACTTCAGAGTTACTTTGCAACTGTCTTGCCACCTCAAGGAATAACAGGTCAAAGGCTTCACAAGAACAGCAATTGGCTACATGCTTCATTTCTGGCAGTTAAGTCCCCCTTCCATACAGAAAATATTATCTTTTTTAATTATTTTCAATAATTTCGATGTATTTTATTTTCTGAAGAATACTGACAATGTTATTACTATCAAAAGTTTCTTGTCAGAAAGTGCTAATTTAAAACAGGGGTTATTATTTAATATTGGGGCTGGTTTTGTGAGAAAAAATGTATGGCTTTTTAGATTAACTGAAATTGTAGGATTTAAAGATTGGAAGTGTTTTTATGTTCTTTAAACACTGTTTTGGTGCTTGTGTACACTTTGTTACTACTTGTCTTCATTTTACTGCTTGAGGCATTTTGCTTGAAGAAAGTATATTTAAGCAGTATGAACTATATTTCAGGGCTAGGCTAGAAATGTGTTTTATGATTGGTGCTTGAGTACTGTTCATGACATCTTTTCTTCATTTCTTGTTTTCTCTCAATGCACTTTCTTTGTAAGGGACTTAAAGTTCCGATAGGATTTTGTGTGTTGCTTATGCTTTTACTTCTGAATATTGAGGGATTGTGTAGGAAAGTGTACTTGTGTGCGCATGCTGCTTGTGAACTCTTTGCTGACTATTTACTTTCTGATGGACTCTTCCCAGTGGTGCTTACAGGCAGTCAGGCTTCTTCCTCAGCTGCAGCATGGATTCTTACACTGGTCCTGCTGGTCATTCTCTGTCTGTGCCTAAAAAAAAGGCAACAGAAAAGGAGCCCTTGCCAAAACTAAGGGCTCAGACAGTGCCTCATCCACTGGAGGGTGATAAATGAAGTGGCCATTTGTTGTTCTTTAGACCACTTATTGGTTTCTCCAGGTTCCTATGGTGTAGTCTGTTCTATCACCATGGACCAGGGGTTAGCCACAACCTCTGTAGCTGTTACAGTGTCCAATCAGGGCATGGGGAAACCATCATCTTTGGGTTTGGGAGTTTCTCCTGGAGGTTCTTCTCAGAGGGCCCTGAGGAAAGAGACCTCTTGCCCTGGATAAAGTACCATCTGTCATTCAATCTCCTTCCAATGATGTCCCTAGAAAAAAGAAACTAAAGGCTAGAAATTGGTCATCCAAAGACATATTGTTTTTTCAGAAGGATGGTTTTCTTTCCTTAGCCATCAGTTTATTGCAGGATTTCTATCATGGAGATTTGAAATCATTAGAAAATGTGTCAGAGGATTCTGGTGTAGACAGAGAGAGGACCTTTCTTTGCCTTACTCTCAAGCTCAAGGCTCTGCTTCAGAGGGAAGTTTGTCTTCTCTTTTTCCTTTTCTAGTTGCAGGATGAATGATGTTGTTTTCTGCAGCAAATAAGCAGATGCTCCCCCTTAACTGAAGAGATGAGATGATATGATATGCTCCAAGTGGATTGACATTAAGTTACTTCCTTTCTTTCTATTATGCCAGCCTTGGAGAATGTGTTAAATGCTCCTTACAGTACCCTGACCCAGAAAATGTATTAATACCAAACCTACCAGAAACTTTCCTGTTCTCCCCCAATCAATCTGAGATGTCAGCCAAAGAATATCTCAGGATTGTGGGGTTCATGACTTCTGTGATTCTCATTATTCCTTTTTCCAGAATATAAATCAGAAAAATTAATTTTTTTAACATGGACTCAAGATTCTTTTCCTCTGTGATTTTCATATTCCATTTTTGAGCTTTTTATCAAACAACTGCATTGGTGGACAGCAGCGGTGGTGCAGCAGTTAGCATAGCTGCCTCACAGCAAGAGGTTCTCCGGTTCGATTCTCGGCTGGGGTGCCTTCTTGCGGAGTCTGCTTGTCCTCCTTGTGGTCATGTGGGTTTCCTCTGGGTGCTCCGGTTTCTCCCACATCCCACAGACATGCTGTAGGTGGATTGGACACTCTAAATTGGACCTAGGCATGAGTGCGTGTGTGCCTTCTGCGGAAGGTTGGGTGCCGGGCTGGCAACTTGACACCATAAAACTCCACTGCCAATCATAAGCAGACAGGTGATCTGCTGTGGTGACCCCTAACTGGGAAAAAGCCAAAAGAAGAAGATCAAAAAAGAACTGCATTGGTGCAGGCAGTAAAGACACCTCAGTTTTTTCTTGGGTTAAAGTTGCAATGCTTGAGTGACATTTCAGACAAACCAAACCTCAGAAATATCAGAGATGTTATCTGTGATCCATGCTATAGAATCTCTTCATGTCTTGTGCTCTCTGGGGTCATTACAAATGACTACAGACAATACCACAGTGATGTGGTACATAAACAAACATGGGGCACTAGGTTTTTCTCTCTGTGCAGGTTGGCAATGATGGTTTGGAAGTTGGCTGTACAGCATTGTATACCCCTCCAAGCATCTTATAATGTGTCAGAGCAAAGTGCAGTGGCACACTACTTGTTTTGTTCTACTCTGACCTTTATCCAGTGGCTTTGGTGTTTTGTTAAGAACCAGGATAGACACTCTTGGAATGGATCCGGTTGTAGGGAACACCTCAGTTAGAGCTGTTTGCCCTCTTTCAAAACACACAACTAAGTAAATTTTGAACCTGGACACCTTGCAAGCAGGCCTAGAAAACAGATGTGTTTCACTCATGTTATTGGAAATCATCATGTATGCATTTCTACCCGTTCCACTGACATTGAGAGTCATTCTGAAGATTCAGAAGGACTGTCCAAAATTATTGTGTGACTCCTTTCTAACCCAAATATCATTAGTTTGCCCATCTTATTGAATCAGGCAAGGGCAATTCCCACAAGCATCTTCATAGATTGGATCTACTCACAGTTTGATACACTTCAGTCTCAAACAACCTCAAATGACTGCCTGGATGATTAATTTCTAACAGCTTTTAGACACCTTTTTTCATGAAGATGTGTATAAGTTACTAAATGAGGCAAGAAATCCTGCTACTAGGAAATCTTGCATTAAACAGTGTAGAAGATTGTCTTGGTGACTCACATATAACCAGGGCCATATCTGGGAGTATTACCACTGGTTCTCAAACACTTGTGTAAGTATGGTCTGTTTGCTGCTTTAGCAGGGGGTATTTATCAGCCATTTCAGCACATCTGTGTGTGAATCCTCCTCTTTATTTCAGACTTAACTCAAGCTGTTTTAATTCCTGGTATGGGAATGGAAAAGGACACCTATGTCAATTCACAGTTCCAGTTGGTTGTTCCATACTACAGCATTTATTTTCTTCACACTCTTTCAAAACATTTCCAGACAGAATTAAGGCATGTTCTAATAGAGTTTTGTTTTCTTTGATGGCATTTTGGAAAGGAGTGCAGAAGCATTCTAGAGCAAATAAAAAAGTCCTCTGTAGCTACTTTTGTAACATTACTAGAGTTGTTTTCCAGGTCCAGGACTGTTTTTGATAGAACCATCCTCCAGGGACTCCTGGATCCATTTTTCCTCCTCCTCCTGGGTTCCCTAAGTTGAATTAATTAACCTAAATAGCCAAAAGCTACTGCAACAGTGAGAATGATGAACATGGTACAGTTGTGTAAGTTGTGTTTACCATAACAGTAGATTTTCAAATATTTCACTGCTCCAGTAGCCATACCCACACTCCATTCCCCTTCCTGTGTATATAGTTGTTTTTGGTTGGGATATAAACTTTATTTCTTTATATATATATATATATATATATATATATATATATATATATATTTTTTTTTTTTTAGGAGTAGAACTCTACGTTTCTTATGGACAAGACAGTCCTGAAGTAATTCTGAAGTAATCTTCACTCTAAATGCTGATTTCCCTCCACAAATTGGCTGTCTAATCAGCATTCAGTGTGAAAGTGTAGGCGGGAGCCAGAGCTTTGTTCATAGTTTCATAGGAGGTTACTAGACTAGTGGCCCTAGAGCCCTTACAAGCCTAGCCATGTTAATCCCAAGTTGCCTCAATTGTTCTTATTAATTGAACATAGTTTGCAGAACACAGACTCCCCCTGTCCATGAGGGATATGGGTGCCACCCCAGGGTGAATTTGTGCCATTAGATTTGCGCATGTGAAGCGTATCCATCAGCTCAGGGTCGGAGACTGCCCTGGAGGCCAAGCACAAGTCTCCTTTCAGCACCCTATATGATGCAGAGTACAGTGACAGGGCTTTTAGTCTATCCTCATATGTCATGGTTTGGAGGTACTGTATTTTCTTGGTGAGGAACCTCTGTGGTCTCACCAGCTGCTGCAGGTACCTGTTGAGGTATATGCAAAATGGAGCATTTTACTCTATTAGTGGTCTGATGAGGGTCAAGTACAGTGGGGCTATAACAGCCTTAGTTCTGTATGTGATGCCCTTACTCATGAGGTGTACAACATAGAATGCTTTCCTTACCACAATGGAAACTTGAGGGTTGAAGTTCAGTTTGCTATCAGCCTATGTTCCTAGGTCTTGCACCACTGGGTTTGAACTTAGGGAGGTGTTGTTAAGACTATAGTTAGTGGGAAATTCTACTTTGCCAAAGGGAATAATAATGCACTTTTTTGGACTTAGTTTTAGACTGTGCATTTGGCACGAGTCATTTGTCTGCGTTAGCCCTTCCTGTAGTATGTTAACATTGTTGGAGGACTCAATGATTGCCCCCAATTTGCAATCATCAGTGGACTTGGTAAGCCAAAGGCCATCTAATTTAGCCTGGACTTTTGGGAAGTAGAATCTGAACAGTAAAAGACCCAACACAGAACCTTGTAGTGCACCACTGGCAATTGGTCTGCTTGTAGAGGTGAAGTCACCACCTTTGACAGTATGTGTTCTGTTGGTGAGCCAATTGGCTACCCATCTGGTGACACAAGAGTTAATCCGCAACTGAGAGAGTTTTTCAATGATTACCTGAGTGGTGGGTTGTGTCAAAAGCCTTGGCTAGGTCAAGATAGGCGGTATGCACTGTCTTACCTTCATCTATGGCTTTGAAGCAGTCTACTAAGTTTAATAAGCATGATCTATCCTTAACAAAGCCAAATTGGGTGGTTCAAGGTCTTTGCTTCTATACGGGGCACCACTAACCTCCACTGCAAGGTGTACATCAAAGTGCAAACAGAAGTCTTAAATACAGGTGAAATTAAGCAGTTTTAATAAAATCTACCAATGATGACTTTTGACATTCCTCAATTCCTGTCTCAATCCAAGATTTCCAAAAGTACTCAGACTTCAGACAACAGCTCAAAGAACACCTCTTCAAGCAAAGTTCAGCTGCACTCACTCAGGTCATGTTACATGAACCCTGAAGCTCTTTCACATCTCTTTATCCCTACTGCATCCTTCCTTAACTCATTTTGTCATCCCCTTTACTTACTACCTCCCATTCATCCTACTTCACTTTTCTCTTTGCATCTCTCTCACATTTCTCCTTTCTACTCTTCATCCCTCTGCATGCCTCTCACACCTTTTCTGCCTTCTCCCCATGGTATCCTTTCTTGCAGCTATTTGCACTTGCATCTTCTGATGTCTTCATGTCTCTTTATATAATGATATTCTGCTCTCCTTGAAGCATAAGCCATTTCAGTAATTAAGGTTACATCTTATCCATAAAGGTCTAAGCATAATTCCATTTTTCCATTCATGTTTTGACAATGTAAACTGTTTTTTGAACTAAATATTGTAGCATACTCTTGCATTTGTAAATATATGTATGATTTTTTTGAATACTCTTGCACCTGTAAATACATTTTGTTAATTTCTTATGTCATCCTATTCACTTGGCTATGCCTGCAAATTGAGATGAGTGCACTACCCTGGTAAACAAATATAAAGAAACAAAAAAAATACATCTGGATAAAAATAAGTAAGCTGTCTAAATAAGGAAATATATAAACACCATTCAAACTGCACTCAGCTATGACTGGGGCTAGACATTTTGTGAACACCCTTGGAGCTGTAGCTAATACAAAGGCTAATAATACAGAGAATTGATAATATGACCCACCCAGAAAGAGAGAACCTTAGAAATTTCCTGAAGTCTGTGTGTATGGAAAGGTGATAGTAAGCATTTTTTAATTCCAATGTTACCATGTAATTTTAGCAGGAATGATGTGTAACAGGTTCTGTAAGGTCAGTATTTTGAATTTTGGTACATTCATGTACAGTTTTAGGAACGAAAGCTGTAGTACTGGTTTCCAAGAGACCTCTTTCTTTGGTACCAGATACATTCTGGAATATAAGCCTTTACCCCTTTGACTTACAGGGACTGTCTCTGTTACTCCTTAAGTGTGTAAAGGCTGACAAAGCCGAGGAAAATATTCTGCTTGGTTTGGAGGGCAGGGAAGAAATCCACTGAAAGGAGGTTTTTGTCTAGTGCTGTCTATAAACTTCCCGCATGACTTTTCTCACCTAAGAGTTTGAGACACTCCTTTGCTAAAGGGTGATCCTAAGTACCAGCTTCTGGGACAGGTTGTTGAGATATTGGCTGAGGGGTAGGGTGGCTGGGAAGATCACTGGCATAGTCATTCTGTACTGTTCTCTGTCCCTTTTTCTGACAGGAACCCAGTTTCTTATTATTTCTTTTTAGATCTTTGTTTGCCAGAATATGACTAGTCTTGCTTGTTTGACTTTTTATTGAAAGAGCAAGGTCTAAAAGGTTTGCATTAGGGGACATGAAAAACCTTAGAAGATCCCTGAATCAGTTTTTCCTCTTTCATCAAATTGTTTAAGAAACTGGGTAGCAGAAGAGCCAAACAATATCTCCTTGTCTAAGTCAGAATTTAAAATTTCAAACTTAACCTCTTCAGCAAACTTTTGACTACATACCCAGGCATATCTTCTCAACACTGTAGCAACAGCAATAGTAGTGGCAGTGACCCTAGATACAGTGTCTGCATAATCATACGTAGTCTTCAGAGCATGTTTGGATACCTGAGACATGGTAGAAACAGCTTGATTCAGAAATTATATATATATTTTTTTAATCATTAGAAAGTGTGGTAGCAAATTTCCTCAGACTTTAATATAGCAAAGTATATACTTCCACACACATGCCTGATATTTGAGAATTCTGAAAGCTAAAGTGGAAGAAGAAAACATTGTTTTACCTAGGTGGTCCAATTCCTTGCCTTCCTTGTCACTAGGCAAAGGTTTGTGTTCAGGATCTAGCTATTGCCAACAGGTGAAACAGTGGGTATGGCTGCTGGTTTTGATCTAAGGTGAGAGAAAATAAATTTGTTATTCAACTTTATACATTTTGTATTATTTTTTAGGGACTGGCTGCTGGATATTAGGATGATTACAGATAGTGTTCATCGCATTCTCCAAGGCTGGTAGTATAGGAGTGATGGGAGTGCAAGGAGGAATATTTTGTCATTTTCATTCATTTCTCAACTGTTGGGGTTTGAATCCAACCCTCAGATCTGAATTGGACACTTTTTACAGCTTGTGAAACACTGATGCTCTCGAGCTCTTCTCTTACCCATAATGCACTAGTCCCCTACCATACCTCAGATCTCATTTGCTGCTTTTATGTTCAGACAATGGTTGCTTTTAGCTCTCAAGTTGTAACTTGTTTTTCGTGAGTAATACTAGAACCTACTTATTTTTATTATAACTTATTATATTCTTATTATACTTATCTTTTTTCATTTAATCCTCTCTTGCCCGTATTACACTATTTAGTGTATTTTTCTAAATACCATTGCTGGTATTTTCTCTCTTTCTCTTCCCTTTCCTTTACCTTTGAGGTAGTCACTTTAAGTTACCATTGCTGGTAATACTTCCTTGTCATAACTTGTTTAAAGTTAAAAAAAAAAGTCTCTCTCTTTCTTTATCTTGTCTGCTACTGTTTACATAGCAATGTCGGAAAAACCTTTGGGTTTTAAATAATGTAAGGTCTGTGGCCATCATAAGATCCGTTTGTTGGATACACATGAATTGTGTAATTATTGCTTATGCCCAGCTGATTTAAACTCTACATGCGATATATGTAAGGCCTTTTAATCCAAGGGCACTTACTGACCTCAAAAATAAATTAATTTTAAGAGGATTAATGCACTCTACATTCTCTGATACAACATCTGGAACTCAAACCCCCAAGAAAGGTGATAAAAAGGAGACCAGAAAGCATCTATCGGACCCTTCAGGTTCTACTACTCCAACCTCAGAACCGCCTCTGAAAATATCTAAATCATCAGATCCAATTCAATCAGATCCGAAGACCAAACCCTCTGATTGGATTTCTTCGGATCCAAAAATCTATGATATCAGATCTGACCCCCCGTGAATCCAAAGAAATACAAAGATAGGTCTCCTAAGATCTGGTCTCCTCCGACTCTGGATCCAATATTGTCCCCTCTCCCATATCCTTTTCAGGAAAGATGCAACCACTACAGGACTTCATCCATTGCTTCCTCTTCTCGATCCTCCAGAAGTCTAACCAAAGCAGATGTGGATAGGATGATGAGGAAATTTCTCTCAATTCAAATTCAAATGTGGGTTCTCTTGGCTCCTACCACATTGATTCTGGAGACCTTCATTAGTACTGCTTAACCTATTTTGTCTCCTTCTCTGATCTGAACATTGGTTTCAGAGTAGATGGATCCAAGAATCCTAGCTCAGTCTGCATCGGATCTGAAGATCCTTCTATCTTCTTTGCCGATACCATCCCTGAGTGGACTGGCTCTGAGCATGTTGGAGTCAGATAACTCTCAGAGCTGTAGCATCAGAGAAAGTGTAAAAGGAGGCACTTAGACTCTTTTCAAGAGTCTGACATGGAGGATACTGATTTCGATGAGGGTGAAGGATCTCCAAGATCACCACCTGATGACATCTGCATTTGGAGACATATTAGAGACCCTGAAGCAAAGGGGTGGTTGGTCAGCAGACAACCCGTCCCAAGAGGAATCAGTTTTCCTGGAAACCTTTGGGGCTGGCCCATCTACCTCCTGGATGATTTTATCTGCCAATGAGCTCATTAATTTGATCTCTTGATGGGCCTGAAAGGAGCTTGATTCCACTGAACTGATCCCCAAGACAGGGTACTGGCACCACCCAAATACAGGGCATTTTGGAGCAAAGGAGTACTAGTTGATGCCATGGTCATAGCAGTGGCCACAAAAAAAAAAAAAAAAAAAACTTGCAGAACAAAGTTCCTCTGTTCATCCCCCTAACAGGGAATCTAGGTCATTGGACAGATTCAGGAAGTATGTATATGCTTCAGTGAACTTTGCACTTTGGTCATTGAACTATTTGGCACACCTCACCAGACTTAAGAGGGCTTTGATTAAACAACTAAACAAATCCTTCTCAGGGACCATTACTTCTGAGGCAGACAGCTTGATTGCCTCACACCTGGCTACCTTACAGTATTCATCCATGAAACTCATATCATATGCAGCTGAAGGTACCTCAAGTGTGGTGGGTTCAGGAATTTCCATTAGGATGCAAGCCTGGCTGTACCTGTGTGATTTTGCAGAACCCTTCATGAGAATTCTTCAGAGGACCCTAGCAAATCAGTGGTCTGGCCTTCATCAGCCTTTATTCACCCAAATAATGAAAACTCAGGCTTACAAAATGTCCCCCTTTGTTGGATTTACTCTGATCAGATAATGCAAGGTCTCCCCTTTACTTTATCTCTCAGCCCAAAGCCATAGTTACCATGGATGCTTCCTTGATCAGGTTGAGGGCACTTCCTGGGAAAGGCAATCCAAGGCACATGGTCTCCCAAACAGGCCAATACACATATCAATGTCCTAGAAGTGAGAGCAGTCCTCCTAGCATTGCAGGCCTTCTAAGACACTGTCTCTTCTGGAACTGTTGTGATTTAAATGGAGAACATGTCAGTAGTTTGGTACATCAACAAACAAGGAGGAACCAAATGTTATCATTTGTGTTGAGAAGCTTTGAGAGTGTGGCAATGATTTCATCCAACTGATTTATGATAGCAATGCACATTCTGGGGAAATCCAATGTGATAGCAGACAAATTAAGCAGGACCATTCTAATGCCTCACAAGTGGTCTCTCATCATGAAAGTGGCAGAAAAGATTTCTGTCTGTGGGGCCAACCTTGCTGCATTCTCTTTGCATCTTCCCCCAACAACAAGTGCAGCAGGTTCTTTACCTTGATCCCCCCACAAGGGGAAATCACAGAGAGACAGTCTTCTCCATGACTGGCCCCCCTGGTCTCTCTACACCTTTCCCCCAAGACCTCTACTCCTCAACTTTTTTCAGAAAGCATCTCAATTGAAGAGCACAGTCATCCTCATTGCTCCTTATTGACCTCGTCAGATTTGGTTTCCTTTCTTTGGCCTCCTGTCTCATCTGACAAACATGATTCACCCAGACATCTTAGGCCTAAAACTGACCGCATAGCTTCTCCATTTTCATTGACAACAAGACAGCCCAGGCTGTCCATTACATCCTTTTTTCTCCCACAAAGCTTCAACTAGAAAAAATTACAGAAGTAAATGGAAAAGGTTTGTTACTATTTGGGTACAACAGAATGAGATAAACCCTTTTTCAGTGCCAGTACCTAAAGTTCTTGAGTTTTTAGCTACAATTTTTAACAAAGGTGCTAGATTTTCAACTATAAAAGTACAACTAGCTGCCATTTTGAATTTTCATGTTCGAGTAAACAATTCATCCATAGCTTCTTCCAAACTTTACAAGGCCTTTATAAGGGGAACCTTTCTTCTTATACCCTGTTTTAAAGATACTACTCCCCTGTGGGATTTGAATTTGGTTTTACAATCTTTGACTTAGTCTCCCTTTGAACTGTCAGGCAAGTGTGAACTAAAATTTTTAATCTGGAAGAATGCCTTTTTAGTGGCCATTACATCTGCTAGAAGAGTATCAGAACTTCAAGTCCTATCTTCTAAACTTCCTTATTTGATTTCCCAAAAGGACAGAGTATCCTTGTGAACTAACCCATCCTTTCTTCCCAAGGTGCTGTCAGAATCCAATTTTAATAAAACTACTAACCTTCCAGTTTTCTTTCCAAAATGCTTCAAACAAAGGAAAGTATATATTTCATCTATTGGATGTTCACATGCAGTTAAGTTTTTAACTGCATAGGACAAAAAATGTCAGGAAATCAGATCAATTATTTGACTCATTTTTGGATTCAGAATTGAGCAAACCAATTTCTAAAATAACCTTAGCCAAATGGTAAACTGATTGTATTTCATTTGTTTACAAGAAATTAGTTTGCATTTGACAAAACCTTTAAAAGCTCATTCTACCAGGTCTATGACAACCTCTTCAGTATTTTTATCCAGAACTTCATGGGATGAGATATGTGCAGCTGCAGCTTGGGTTAACCATCATACCTTCATTGCTCATTACAAATTGGATCTGGTCTCTAGGGAAAGAGAATCCTTCCTTAGAGTCCTCCTGGGATTTAGGTAGCTGGAGACTCTGTCCCAACAGTTAAGGAATGAATGAAAATGATAATGTAAGTTAAAATAAGATGTTAAGTTGTCAAACTCACCTTCATTCTTGCTGGATGGGTTCGGAGCCGATCCTCGGCTCCGACTCGGCACTTGCTAAGCTAATTTTACCAGCTCGAGGCAACCCTATATCCCATGATGCAAGGCGTGACTACCCAGATCTCGTTTGCCGCTTTGCAAAGAGGTCTTCTTTTACCAGCTCAGGTAGTGTTTTTTTGTAATTTAACTTTCTACAGTCTAAAATCTTCCCCTTTTTTCAAGCCTTTTTGTCTAGTATTAGAGTTAGTCTTCTATAGTCTATCTCCTTAACCCTATACTCCCTCAACCTAACAGGTTTAGTTATTTTCCCCTTCAGGCCTTAAGCCTCCCTTTCCTTAATTCCTGTCAGGGTGTTTGAGTGTTGTACTTAGTTCCCCCCCCCTTCTTCTTAGTTAACTGTGTGGGTGAACTTTGTGTGTGTTGGTGCACTGGACATAATTATGTCCAAAGAATCGAAGGTCTCAGGCTTCAAGAAGTGTGACTCATGCTGTTAGAAGATGTCTCTGACAGACGGTCACACTTCTTGCGTGTACTGCCTGAGACCTCTACACCTGCAGGACTCCTGTGCCTTTTGTCATTCTTTTAGCCACGGAGTCCTGCAGGAACATAGGAATAAATTAATCCTATGAGGCTTATTGAAACCGGAGAGCTCCCCGACCAAGACCGGGTCGGGGAAGCCCTCTAAGCCACCTAAGCCCCAGGCTTTCAGTTCAAAGCCTTCGGCTGTGGCTCCGACTCCTTCAGAGTCTAGGTCGGCTCCGGCCGGAGCCGATCTTTCTCTCTTAGAGGCGGTGGTATCGGTGCCGGCCGGCTCTGATACACCTGCATTGAAGTTGATGTCGGCTCCGGCTGGAGCCGACATTTCCATGTCCCAGACTGGAGCCGATAAGTTATCGGCTCTGACTGGAACCGAGGGGTCTTCGGCTCCGATGGCTCCTACTAGGAAGAGATCTCGGTCTCCTTCCCTGGAGTCGATTCGCTCGGCTCCGGGATCTCTACATTCGGAGCGGAGCCATCGGAGCCGATCTTCTAGGTCTTCCAGGCTCTCTGACCACGACTTGGAGAGAGTGGTAAGCAGATTGCTGAAATCACAGGCACTGGCCCAGATGCTCCATAGCCCTTCTCAGCAGATGACCGCTATCACTCATCCCCCTGAATTTCCTCCTTCGACTCTCCTCCAGAGTTCGGAGCCGGAGCTTCTCGAAACCTTGACTGTTGGTGCATCGGAGCCAATGCCACCCCTTTCGGCTCTGTCGTCTTCTACTCCGATTTCCTCCATGATACCTTCCATGGAGGGATCCGGTCGTCGTGACTCCCGCGTCGGCTCCGAGGGGGCGAGTGGCATCGGACCCTTGTCCGGCCCCGTTCTCCCTCTCGGAGCTTCGGCGTTGGTGAGTTCGGCACCGACATCGGCCTCGGAGCCTTCTCTTTCGGCGGGGCCGGGAGTTCCTGTTTCTTCAGAGCGGGAGCTCTCTGGCCTCCCTGGAAGGGGAGCCTTTGAGGTGATGAGGAGTGTTCTAGCCCCTCAGCTGAGTCAACAGTCGGTTCCATTAGCTCCCCCCTCCTCGGTGCCTGCTGATATCTCTTCCCACTCTCTTGCTCCCGGACCCAGAGATCCATCGCCCCAGGTTTCCCCACTGGGAAGAACTTCCTCTTCCGAGGTTTCTCCTGATCCTTCGGGGGAACCCCCGCGTAAGAGGATGTGCAAGAGGAAGCACATAGATTCCCCTGAGTCTACAACATCTGATACTGACTTAGATGAGTCGGAGGGATCCCCAAAGTCCCCCTCTGAGGATGTCTCCTTTTCAGACATCTTGGAACTCCTTAAACAGAGGGGGAACTGTCCTTCCATTAACCCCTCCGAGGATGAGTCAGTATACCTGGAGGCTTTTGGATCTCGACCTTCCACCTCCTGGGTGTCTCCGCCTTTCGACCCTCTCATGGAAGTGGTGGCTCAAAGGGCGTGGGCGGCCCCGGATTCTGTGGAACCGGTCCCTAGGAGGCCATCTAAATTTATCACGGCCCCAGTAGACAAGCAGTTTCTCACCAAGGGTGTCCCTGTTGATGCCATGGTGGTGGCAGCTGCCACCAAGAAGGAACTTGCTGATCCTTCTGTACCTGTCCATCCTCCTAACAAGGAGTCTAGGACCATGGATAGGTACGGTAAGCGGATTTTTTCCTCAGCGACCTTCACTATGCGCTCGCTGAATTATCTCTGTCACTTTACCCGGCTTCAGAGAGATATTCTCAAGGAACTAGGTGAGGTAGTACAGGATCTGTCAGCTGCCGGGGCTCAGGAAAAAATTACCTCGCAGCTGGGAATCCTAAATTTCTTAACAAACTCCTCCATGCGGCTCATTTCTTATGCGGCCGAGGGAGCGAGTAGAGCCGCAGGCACAGGAGTGGCCCTTAGGCGTCAGTCCTGGATGCGGCTTTGCAACTTCGCAGATCCCTTTAAGGCGTCCTTCACAAATACTCCCTTTGATGGTTCGGCTTTGTTTGGACCTCAGGTGAAGGAAACATTGACCAGATGCGAGCAGGACGGCAAGACTCTTTCTGCCATAGGAGTCCGTTTCTCCACCCCTTCAAGACCTTATCCTAAAGGTCAGAAGGGAGGGAAGATGTGGTTCCATAAATCTCAGGGAGTCACACCGGATGCACGTGGTCAGTTTACCCCCAGAGGCAGAGGGGATAATAACAATGGACGCCGCCCTAGGGGCAGAGGGGGTCCGCAGAATCAGGGTAGCAGAGAGCCTCTCCCTGACAAACCCTTCCAGCATCCCTGAGGTGTTGCCCGACTGTCCACCCTTGGAGGCAGTCGGGGGAAGATTGTCGCTGTACCCAACAGCCTGGCTTTCCCTTTCTCAAGACATTTGGGTACAGTCGATCATATCCGAGGGTTACAAGATTCCCTTCGAAAACTATCCTGTTCCTCAGAAGGTATTCCTCCCAGACGTTGCACCCGGTCTAAGGGAGTTCTCAAAGCTGGAGGTATCAAAACTTCTAGCAAAAAGAGCCATCCAGCCAGTTCCAGCAGACCAAATAGGATCCGGGATCTACTCAAGATTCTTTTTGGTCCCCAAAAAAATGGGAGATTGGAGACCAATTCTAGACCTCAGCAGACTAAACAAGTTTGTCAAGAAGGCAAGATTCTGGATGGTCACGCTTCAGTCCATTTTACCCTTTTTGGGCAAGGACAACTGGATGTGCTCGGTAGACCTTCAGGATGCGTACTATCACATAAAAATTCACAGGCGCTCCAGAAGGTTTCTCCGCTTTCGGCTGGGGACCAGTCATTTTCAATTCAGAGCCCTGCCCTTTGGTCTCACTACAGCCCCCAGAGTGTTCACCAAATGCATGGCAGCGGTCACGGCTCACCTGAGACGTCAAGGGTTCCAGGTGTTTCCGTATCTAGACGACTGGCTCCTCACGGCCACCACCAGGCATCAACTTCTCCAGGCTAGGGACTACACTCTTCATATGTGCAGCCAGTCAGGAATTTCCATAAACTTCGAAAAGTCCTCCTTGTCACCTTGCCAGTCTATTACCTTTATAGGCGCAGAACTAGACACTGTTGGGATGTCAGCAAGACTTACAGATCAAAGACTTCTGGACATCCAAAAATATGTTCAGATCATCCTACTCAGCAAAAAGATCAGGGCCAGGTTTGTCCTGAAGGTGCTAGGACTTATGGCGGCTGCCATCATACTTCTTCCTTTGGCTCGCTTCCATATGCAGCTACTGCAATGGATGTTATTCACCCAGTGGTCCTTCCAGCAGCTTCCCATGCGCCACGAGATCATCGTGACACAATCTTGCAAGAGTCACCTGACCTGGTGGATTTCTTCCCCTCAAGTCCTCCAGGGCAGACCGTTTGTTCCCTCGGCCCCGGTTGCCACAGTCACATCAGATGCCTCCTTGATCGGGTGGGGGGGGGCATTATCAGGGCAGGATGGTCCATGGCACTTGGCAACCCTTCGAATACCATCTGCACATAAATGTCCTAGAGATGATAGCAGTGCTTTTAACATTGCAAGCCCTCAACGACTTTCTTCCTTTAGGAACTATTGCAGTTCAGACGGACAACATGTCCGTAGTATGGTACATCAACAAACAGGGTGGGACCAAGTCCTATCCACTGTGTCGGGAAGCTCTCAGACTTTGGCAGTGGCTAATCTCCTCTCATCGGTTTCTGATAGCAATGCACATCCCCGGGAAATCCAACTTCATTGCGGACAGATTGAGCAGAGCTATTCTCATGCCTCACGAGTGGTCTCTCAAACAATCAGTAGTCGAGGAGATTTTTCAGAAGTGGGGCTTCCCTTGCTGCAACCTTTTTACTACACCCCAAAACAGCAAATTCCCAGACTTCTTCTCCCTCTTTCCACTCCCAGGCCAACCCCCCAGAGACGCTCTAGCTCAGGTTTGGCCCCGGGGACTTCTTTATACTTTTCCTCCATTCCCCTTGATACCTCAAGTCATTCAGAAAGCTACCGTTTTGAGAGCCAAGTTGATTCTCATTGCCCCTTACTGGCCTCGACAAATTTGGTTCCTGTTCCTTCATCGCCATCTATTGGTACAGCCTTGGTGTCTGGACCCAGTACCAGATCTTTTGACCCACCAGTCGGGTCATCTGCACCAGGCCATTCGCTCTCTCAACCTCACCGCTTGGTTGCTCCACTTCCTTCATTAGCCAGGCTTCCTATGATTTCTAATCCTGTACGGGATATCATAGTAGCTTCTCTAAAGTCCTCTACCAGAAAGATTTATGCCAGTAAGTGGCAGCGTTTTTCCTTCTGGGCAAAGTCCAGGGACATAGATCCCTTTACTGCCCCAGTTCAATCAGTTTTGGACTTCTTAGCTGAGATTTTTCAGTCGGGTTCTTCTTCGACAGTCAAAGTCCAGCTGGCAGCAATCTCAAATTTTCATGTTGGCTTAGCGGACCAGAACATAATGTCTCACAAGCTTTGTAAAGCCTTTCTCAGGGGTATCTTTCTACTAAAGCCCCCAGTTAAAGATCCTCCTCCGCAATGGGACCTGAATTTAGTGCTGACATCCCTAATTCTTCCCCCCTTCGAACCGGCTGCTACATGCTCTTTAAAATTTCTCTCTTGGAAGACAATTTTTCTGGTGGCTATTACGTCAGCTAGGAGAGTGTCCGAACTTCATGCTCTCTGTGTTCAACCTCCCTACTTGGTTTTCCACAAGGATAGAGTATCTCTAAGAACAAATCCATCCTTTTTGCCCAAGGTGGCTTCCCAGACAAATCTTAACCAGTCTATTGATCTTCCAGTATTTTTCCCGAATTATTCGGACAGAGCGGAACAGATACTGCATTATTTGGATGTTCATCGCCAGCTCAGATACTACTTGGATAGAACTAAACAATTCAGAAAATCTTATCAGCTTTTTCTTTCTTATGCAGAAAACAGAAAAGGTCTCCCGGTCTCCAAGGTGACCTTATCGAAATGGCTCTCTTCCACTATTTCCCATGTTTATCTCCTTAGGGGCAAAGAATTGCCCTCTAAACCTAAGGCACATTCTACTAGAGGCCTAGCCACATCTACGGCCTTTCAGGCTAGGCTACCTATTGACACCATTTGTGCAGCAGCCACTTGGGCCACGCCTCATACCTTTGTCTCACATTACAAATTGGACCTGGCCTCCAGAGACAGAGCTAGGTTTGGTTCCACAGTTCTCAAGAGTCTGTTCCATTGAGCCACCCAGGATAGAGGTGCTAGGGACGCAGTCCCATCCAGCAAGAATGAAGGCGAGTTTGACAACTTAACATTAAGAAGTTATGTACCTACCATAACGTTCCATGTTAGTTGTCTTCTCGCGCCTTCTTTCTTGCGTCCCTCCCTCCTTTCCCCCTAGCCTGGACAGACCTTGAAGTTGTACTCTTCTCCGGGGATGAGTTTATTCTTCCTATGGACTCCAGTTGTGAGTGGTCACTAGTTTACTAGTTCCTCTGTGTTGTGTTTACACATTTGGTTACTTTCTTCTCCTTCTGTTGGAAGAAGGTAATGGGCATATTTCTATACCTACCAAACGAGATCTGGGTAGTCACGCCTTGCATCATGGGATATAGGGTTGCCTCGAGCTGGTAAAATTAGCTCTCGAGCTTAGCAAGTGCCGAGTCGGAGCAGATCCCCATCCAGCAAGAAAGAAGGCGAGAGAAGACAACTAACATGGAACGTTATGGTAGGTACATAACTTCTTATTATGTACTCACCATAATGTTCCATCTGTGTTGTCCATTTTCATTCTTCCTCAACTTCCCTCCCTCCAACCCCCAACAGTTTGACTTCTGGAAGAATTAGAAGATGTTACAGGAACCAGTGTTCCTTTATTTGAACTCCAGATACTGGTATTTGTTATTTACTATATTGACTAAAAGGTCAGCAAACAAGATCTGAGGTATGGTAGGGGACTAGTGCATTGTGGGTAAGAGAGGAGCTTGAGAGATTCAGTGTCCCACAAGCTGTAAAATGTGGCCAAGTCAGATCCGAATTGAGGAAGAATGAAAATGGACAACACAGAAGGAATGTTATGCTGCATACAAAACTTTTTTAAAACTCACTTTAAGGTGAACATCTATTTGCTCCCATAAAAATACTTCATACATCCTGTCTATGGTCTGATTAGAAGAAAGTTCCTCCACAGGAAGGTAAGAATTAATATCTTCCTCATAGTCTGAGTTGGCTTGTGAATCTGTAGATGGAGCCTACCTCTGTCATAATCATCAGACCGTCTTTTCAAAGAAATTTCTTTGGAAGTGATGCCTACCTGGATTCATAGCCTGTAATGCATGCCTTACTAAGTTAAGGAAATCATCTTCCTTAACTACAATTACTTCTTGAGGTAAACAATGTTTATTATGTTTTTTCTTTATAGCAGTCCCTGTAGAAGAAGACCGACTCAAAGAAAGGATATCTGACTGGTCTAATGTTTAATTGCCTCACATATCTAGTGAAGTATCTCCTAGAGTATCTCCATGCTCTAGAGAAGATGGTTCTTACATGCCCATATCATTCACTTGAACAACCAAAGAGAACATGACTGAGTCCTAGGTCATGGTGGCCAACAGAACTACATCAGAGGAAGCCAAAGATATGAGTGAGTGGTCTGAGGAACAGCCAGTGGGCACAACAGGTTCACACACTATTGGCCGAAGTGTATACTGAGCCTGTGGCACCAGGAAGGGCTCCTTGGTATGTGATTTTTTTTTTCTTTTTATGTACAGCAGGAGTGGAACCAGCAGAACTAGAGAAAGCATCCATGCTGTAGCCATGGAGGATATGCCAAAATCAGCAAGCATTGCTGGATCAAGTCTGTCAGAAGGTAAATTGTCACTGATTGTCCACAAGCAGCACACTTAGACTCACACCACCTTTTTCCTCTTACTTCACAAAGTAGAAGCATAAGCAGTGCACAAATTCCCTGTCAGCACTCTTTTTAAACTCATAAATACACAGACAAAAAATGTAAGTTGTTACAAAATGAACATAAACACTTGATGGCTAAAAAAATCCTTGCCTGTCCAAAGTAAAAATTCTAGAGACAAAAATAAAAGTTTATACAAGCTGTACATATTTTTTTCCTCAAAACTAGTCCAAATTAGTTAAATAGCACTTGTTGTGTGTCTTTCAGCTTTTCTCGGTTAGGACTCGCCACAGCGGAACGCCGGTCCGCTAATGATTGGCAGTAGATTTTTTCGTGCCGAGTTGCCAGCCCTGATGCACAACCTTCAATGAAGGTATGCCCATTCACGCATGTCTCCACACAGAAGACGCTCTAGCTGAGAATCGAACGGGACAACGTCTTGCTGTGAGGTGACAACGCTACTGCAGCACCACCACCACAGTTAAATTAGTTAAATAGCACTAATACCTAAAAATAGCAGTCCCTGACAGGAAATGTATGATATTGATAAAACAAATGTCAGTTTTCTTATGAAGCAATACTATTTTTACTCAAAATAAAATTAAATAACATTTTCTTAAAAGGTCAATAGTATCTCTGTAGAGGGGTCCCTCAATGGGGGCTTACATACCAGAAATGAAGCTCTTATCTGATTGCTGCTTCTGTGAATCTCCAGAGCTGCTTCTACTCTAGGCAACAAGAAAGTAGTGAAGAATATTCACTGCTGATTTCCCTCCTTGGGACTAGCCAATCAGCAGTCAGTGTGAATGTGTGTGTGTGTGTGTGTGTGTGTGTGTGTGTGTGTGTGTGTGTGTGTGTGTGTGTGTGTGTATGTGGGGTGGGGGGGCAGAGCTTTGTGAGGCTGGCTAGTTGTTGTTTCCTGTGTGTGGAAACAGCTCACATAGTCTAAAGGCTACTAAAGCAGTGAGAATCACAAACATCACTGAATGATACAATAAAAACCACAGGAAACAAGCACAATTAAGAAGGTACATCTGACCTTTTTATTTCTGCTGTCAAACAGACTGTGGTTTCACTCTGAATGAGCTTTATCAATGGATAATGAGCAAAACAGTATTGTCTTGGAATGTTATTATATTGTGCTTTACTGTTTGCTCATTATAAATTAATAATGATTGTTCTGGTTATCAGAGGAAATAAAAATGTTGGAAGTATGTTTTTGGTGTGCTGGAGTCTTGTGTTTTAGGGTAGGTTTATGTACGTATTTGTGTGTGTGTGTGTGTGTGTACATACATATATATATATATATATATATATATATATATATATATATATATATATATATATATATATACATGTAGAGATACATATATACAGTAGATATATAGATATATTGTATATGCGTGTGTGTGTGTGTGTGTGTGTGTGTGTGTGTGTGTAGATATATATATATTTATATAGATAAATATATATGTATATATACATAGATATATATATATATATATATATATATATATATATATATATATATATATATATATATATATATATATATATATATATATAGTGTGTGTGTGTGTGTGTTCATATAAAATTGTCAAACAGTCAGATGAGTGATTGGTACAATATTGTGCCAAAAATGCTTGAAGACTGAAGCAGAGGCATAACATCCAATGGTACTGTGCTGTCATTGTGTAGGATCTCGGCACTGCAGGGATCAGGGTATTGCTCCTTTCCTCCCATAGTGTAGTCTCAGAGTTGGTATGTATAATTAGTAGAGGTTATGCAGGGATGTGTTGGTTTTGTTAATGTTTTTGTTCTGTTATTACCAACATTATGTTCTATCATCTTTTTTGGCTCAGTATTGTGTCACTTGCTCATTTGAGCATTCAGCTATATAACAGGAACCCATATATGAGTATGCAATGAATAATTGAGTCAAGTTTCATCGAGTTTCACTCCATTGAGCTCATCAGTAAATCTGACTCATCAACGCTCAGAAATGAACTTTAACATGGGGTCTGGGCAGGGTTCAAGTCTTGCTCTCCCTGCTCTTAACATTGGACAAGCTGGGTTTCAATGAATTGAGTTCAATGTTCTGAGCCTCAAACAAGCCTGGACTGATGAAACTCATAGCATTTAACTATATATGTATACATGTGTATACATGTATACACACACACGCACATACACACACTAGCATAATAGTGGTTGCTGAGCTTAGGAAAACTGTTCCTATAACTCTGTTCAGCATTTTGTGAGTCAGATGATGAGGAGTAAGGCAGGAAGGTAACAGGAGTCAGCTATAGATAGAGCTGTTTTGTGCCTGTTGGCCTGTTAAACATTAGATCTGAAGTAGGCAGACTTCATTCGTCTGCAACCTGTGGGTATCGGATCCGACCTCGGATCCGAGCCGGCAATTCAAAAGCTTAGGCTCCGAGCTCCTAGCTCCTCCCTCTTACCCATAACCCCTTGCCAAGCCCTGACTGACCTCAGATTTCGTTTGCCGCTTTTCAAGTAGCTACGGATTCTAGAGCTCCTGGCGTTTGTTGAAGATAAGATAAGAATTTTTGACAGAAAAAGTTTTAAAAAACTCTATTTTTGTTGTTGATATAGTTAGTGTTGAGTGTGTTTAGGCTTTCCTCTCTCTTTTATTTAATAATTCTCGGGTTTTGCGTAGTTTGTTTGTGTGTGTGTTGTGTTAGGCCTTAGGGTTGTGATGTCTGAAGCCCATAAGGCTGTTTTCTCGAAATGTACCGAGTGTGGCCATAAGCTGTCCCCAGCGGATGGCCACACTGTCGTCATCTTGGGGTTGAACACCTGTCATCTGGTTGTACCATTTGTGCAGGGTTCAACCCCGGCTTTGAGGGAGCGGAGGTCGAAGCTGGTGCTAGCGGGTCTTTTACCTCCAGATACCGCTTCGGCCTCTGCCCCTTCCACGCAGCAACCTGTTGCTGTGGGTTCTCCCCCTCCAGCTGGGACTCAACCTCCCTCTAAGTTGCGGAGGAAGGAATCCTCTAGGGAGAGAGAGAAGGAGAGGCACAGGAGAGGCACCACAAGCGGAGCGAAACTTCCAGTTCGGCTCCTCCATCTAAGCGGGCCTCCCCTGTGCCTTCTAGCTTTCCTCCTCCTCGGCTCCACTCCCCTCGGTTCTCTCCTGGACCCGAGGAGGAGGAGGCTAGCCCTTCTAGGAGGTCTCCGAGGCGGCTCTCTAGGTCCGCCGGTGGCCTCCACCAGGTCAACTTTTCCATGAGTGAAGCTGATATGGACGGATGATGAGGAAATTCATCCAGGCCCAAATGCAAAGGGAGTGCTCCTAGCCCCCATCCGGGAGGGGCTTGACCCCTTTTTCGCCCCTTGGCTCCTTCTCCGACCCATACCACGGGTTGGAGCTGTCGGCGCCGGGCAGACTTGGATCCAGGGTGGGTCGGATCCGATGGGTCGGCGCACCTCGGATCCGTCCCATCCCTTGAGTGCTTGGTGCCGGACCCGACCTCGGAGCCGAGGGCCGAGCCTCGGATCTGAGGGAGCTGGTGTGTCTTGGCTCCATCCAGGTTGGGCGCACCGGTCTCTCGGATCCGGCGGTTTCGGCTCTGACTCCGATCCATGCGTCGGATCCAGTGGGGGTCGGCTCTCGGGGTTTAGAGAAGCTGGCTCCCCTCGGCTTTCGGCGTAGTGGAAAGGGCACTGTTGAGGACATCCGGACCCCGGTCCCTGCCACGGCTCCATCCGCACTCCCTTGCAGTTGGGCCAGGCCCCACCAGCCGGTCCCAGGGACAGCCCGCCTCGATGTCCCAAGTGGTTCCCTTGGAACATCCAACTGCTGAAGAGTACTCCTCGGACAGCCCCGATGAAGTACCTCGGGCGTAAGTGCAAAAGGAGGCACATGGACTCCCCCGAGTCCGTTACTGAAGACACAGACTTGGATGAAGGGGAAGACTCCCCTAGGTCACCCCCTGAGGACGTCTCATTTGGAGACATCATGGAGATGTTAAGGATCAGGGGGGGTGGTCTGCCCCCAAGGCTTCCTCGGACGAGTCTGTGTTCTTGGAGGCATTCGAGGCGGGCCCTTCTACCTCTTGGGTGTCCCCTCCTGCTGACCCCCTGGTGGATCTTATTTAGATCAGGGCGTGGAAGGATCCGGACACCATTGAGCCTATCCCTAAGCGCCCGGACCGCATTCTGTCCCCTCCGGCGGACCGCACTCACTGGAGCAAGGGCCCCCCAGTAGATGCCATGATGATGGCTGCAGCCACGAAGAGGGAATTGGCCCAGGAGAGTCCCTCCATGCATCCTCCGGGCAAGGAGTCCCGCTCGATGGATCGCATTGGGAAGCGAGTTTTTAGTTCAGCAACCTTCTCCTTGAGAGCGCTGAACTACATGGCACATGTCATTAGGATGCAGCGGGATCTGATTAAAGAATACGCTACATCTCCCCCGGAGTCCATGTCGAGTGAGGATAAACAGGTATACTCCACCCGAATGGCCACTCTCAGATCAGTTTCCAATACATCTATGCGGCTGCTTTCTCATGCTACTGAGGGAGCCGCTAGAGCCAGCGGAGCAGGCCTAGTCATGAGGCGACAGGCCTGGCTCCGCCATTGTGATTTTGCAGAGCCCTTCAAGGCGACCTTCGCGAATGCCCCCTTCGATGGTTCTGCCTTGTTTGGCAAGACTGTTCGCGAGACATTAGTCCAGAGCGAAAAGGACGGGAAGACGCTGTCTGCCGTCAGAGTCCGCTTCTCAGCTCCCCAGAGGTCATTCTCTAAGAACCAAAAGGGACAGAAGAAGATGTGGTTCCGGAAGTCGCAGCAGTCCCAACCTGCTCCGGATAACCAGTCCTTCCGTGGCAGAGGAGGATGGGGAAGTCGTCGTGCTAGAGGCAGGGGGGCTCCTGGCAACTTTGGGTCCAGAGAACCTTTCTCTGATAGACCCACGCAGCAGCCCTGAGGGTTGCCCGGCTGTCCGTCTCTGGAGGCAGTCGGGGGGCGGTTTTCGAGGCACCTGACTTCTTGGGAGTCCATAACAACAGACAGTTGGGTGCTTCGTGTCATATCCAGAGGATATTCAATTCCCCTATTCAAGGTTCCCAAATCTCGCAGCCTCCCAGATGTTCCACCCGACCAAAGGGAGGCGGCAGCTGTCGAAATCGAACAGCTGCTAGAAAAAAGAGCTATCCAGCGCATCCCCCGAGATCAAACCGGATTAGGGTTTTACTCCAGGTTCTTTTGGTGCCAAAGAAAACGGGGACCTAAGACCAATCTTAGACCTTTCCCAGCTGAACCTGTCAGTAACCAAGCAAAAGTTCGGATGGTCACCCTGCAATCTATACTTCCCCTCTTGAGGGAGAACGACTGGATGTGCTCCATCGACCTCAAGGGCGTACTACCACATTCGGATGGACAGGCGATCCAGGAGGTTTCTTCGCTTCGGCTGGGAGCCAGTCATTATCAGTTCAGGGTCCTCCCTTTGGTCTCACCTCAGCCCCAGGGTGTTCACCAAGGTGCTAGCGGTGGTAGCGGCCCACCTGAGGCTCCAGGGATTACAGGTCTTTCCGTACCTGGACGACTGGCTCCTGACGGCATCATCCAGGCATCTTCTGTGCTCAGCCAGGGATTACTTTCTTCAACTAGCACCAAGGCTGGGCATCACGATCAACTGGGAGAAATCTTTACTGCACCTCACACAAGTTATAGATTTCATAGGAGGAAGACTAAACACCAGATCAATGCGAGCCTTCCTCACTCCAGACCGAATTGCCAACCTGAAGTGTCATGTGACAGCGATCCTGCAACCATCTCCAACTGCAGCTTCGGTCCTGAGGGCCCTAGGTTCTATGGCGGCAGCTATTCCGCTTCTCATTCATGCTCGTTTACGCATGCGGGTTCTTCAATGGACCCTTCAGGTTCAGTGGTCCCCTCTTTGTTCCTCTCTCAACGCTCCGATTGCGGTCAGCAAAGGCGTGCAGGGACTCCCTTCTTTGGTGGCTTCTTTCTCCGGAGCCCTGGCAGGAGACCTTTTGTACTGCATTTCCCGAGCCACAGTGACCACGGGCGCTTCTTGCCTCGGGTGGGGGCATTCTGCGGGAAAGATTGTCCAAGGCACGTGGAATCCCACAGAGCGTCATTGCATATAAATGTCCTGGAAATGAGGCGGTGCTCCTAGCGTTGCAAGCACTTCACCACGTTCTTCCTTCAGGGACTATTGCGATTCAGACAGACAACATGTCAGTAGTCTGGTATATCAACAAACAGGGAGGAACCAGGTCTTACCCCCTTTGTCGAGAGGCCATGAGAGTCTGGGAATGGGCAATTTCCACCAAACGCTTTCTGGTAGCAGCACATTCCGGAAAGTCCAACATCCTTGCGGACAAGCTCAGTCGCACCATCCTTTCTCCACACGAGTGGTCTCTCAATCCTCAAGTAGCGAAGAAGATTTTTGCCGTCTGGGGGCAACCCTGTTGCGATCTTTTTGCCTCTCCCTCAAACGCCAAATGTGACAATTTCTTCGCTCTGCTTCCCCCACCAGGGGAGTTCGAGAGATGCTCTGGTGCATGCTTGGCCTCGGTCTCCTTTATGCCTACCCTCCACTTCCTCTGATGCAGAGGCTTCTGCAGAAAGCCAACAGTTTGGGGAGCAGAATGATTCTCATTGCCCCGTTCTGGCCTCGACAACCTTGGTTCCCCTTCGTATGGTCTCACAAAATCAATCCACCCTGGATTCTGGATCCAATTTCGGATCTCATCTCTCACCCTCTGGGAATGTCAGTTCCCAATCTGCGGACCCTGAAGTTGACAGCTTGGCTGCTCCAGTTCCATCCTTAATTAGGACTCCCGGTATCTCATCACCGGTCAAGGACATTTTAGTGGCAGTTCATAAACCTTCCACCAGGCAGGTTTATCGGAGTAAATGGAAGAGATTCTCTGTTTGGGCGGTACAGAGAACTTTGGATCCTTTCTCGGCACCTATGTCAGCGGTGCTGGATTTTCTAACAGACCTCTTTCATCAAGGGGCTAGTTCTTCCACGATTAAGGTACAATTGGCAGCTATCTCGCATTATCACATTGGCCATGACACAGCTCCCCTTATGACGGCGAAATTATGCAAAACATTTCTCAAAGGGGTTTTTTTGTTGAGGCCTCCAGTCAAGGAGGTTGTACCACCTTGGGACTTGTCTTTAGTTCTGCAAGCCCTTACTGCTCCTCCCTTCGAGCCTGCAGCTTCTACTGATTTAAAGTACCTTTCCTGGAAGACTGCCTTCCTGGTAGCTATCACTTCAGCCAGAAGGGTGTCTGAGCTTCAGGCTCTATGCGTCAAGCCGCCTTACCTTTCTTTCTTCCCTGATAGGGTGTGCCTCAGGACCAATCCTTCTTTTCTTCCGAAGGTCTCTTCTGAATCCAATATTAACCAGTCCATTAATTTACCTGTGTTTTTTCCCAAGTACTCAAACAAAGGAGAATACAAATTGCATTCCTTGGATGTTCATAGACAATTACGTTTTTATATTCACAGAACAGCTGGTCACAGGAAATCAGATCAGCTGTTCGTCTCCTTTGCTAAATTTGCTCTGGGTAAAGCAGTATCTAAAGTCACACTATCTAAGTGGATTGCTAATTGTATTCTGCAGGCATATGACACTTCAGGTAGACCTGCTCCAGAGAGGGTTACGGCTCATTCTACTAGGGCAGTTTCCACGTCAGCCGCCTTTAAGTCCCATGTATCATTGGATGATATCTCTTGGCAGCTACTTGGGCCTCGCCTCATACTTTTATTTCTCATTATAAGGTGGATGTTGTTTCTAGAGGAAGAGCATCCTTTGGCTCAGCAGTGCTCCGAAACATCCTTCCATGACAGCCGCCCAAGATTCAGGTAGCTTGGGACTCTGTCCCACAGGTTGCAGACGAATGAAGTCTGCCTACTTCAGATTTAGAAGTTATGTACTCACCATAACGTTCCATCTGAGTAGGTGACTTCATTCGGATGCTCCATCCCCCTGACCTTTATAGAGCGAGTATTTATGCTGTTTTAGTGTACTGTTGTCAGTATTTTGAGGCAAACTCAATCTGAGGTCAGTCAGGGCTTGGCAAGGGGTTATGGGTAAGAGGGAGGAGCTAGGAGCTCGGAGCCTAAGCTTTTGAATTGCCAGCTCGGATCCGAGGTCGGATCCGATACCCACAGGTTGCATCCGAATGAAGTCACCTACTCAGATGGAACGTTATGGTGAGTACATAACTTCTAAATTCTTGCATTTCTATGCTAAGAGGGGAAGCCAAGAGGAGTCCCAGGGAGTGACAAAGGTAGTCTAAAGGTGTCATCGATTCCTGTGTTTCTGCATTGGGAGAGGAAGCCAAGAGGAGTCCCAGGAAGTGACAAAGGTAGTGAAGAAGTATCCCTAAATGTAGAAATCTGGTCTATATACCTGAAGCCAGTGAGGGATAAAGGCTATTATCTTGCCTTCTAAAGAACAGTCTGTGGAGTTAGTTGAAATACCTGCTTGGTTGCACAAAGATACTGCTTTGATCTGGGCTACTGTGGAATAGAGCACCTATTACTCAAGATTGAATTTTAATGCTGACTGAACTTCAGTTGTTTCTGTTAATTCCACATATTTTGACAAAATAATTAAATTTGTAGCTTATACATATAAAAGTATCCAAATATCCTAATAATCCTGCCCTGGCTGTATCGGAACCTCATCTGGATCAGAGGTCTCACCACCTCCTAAGACTAAAAAACACAAAGAGAAGCAGAGTCAGTCGGTTCCTACATCTCCGTCCATTTTGGAACCGAGTCGACACCAAGCTTCTCCAGCGCCTTCGGCACAGACAATCTCGGCACCAGGCTCTATGTCTTCTCCCTCGGTGCCTCCTCTAATTTTGACTTCTATTATGGTACCTGCTTTGGCACCATCATCCTCGGTGCCATCCTTGGTCTTGACACCGGCTTTGACTACCATACCCGCTTCATCACCATCCTCGGCTATGGTGCCGATAGCTGATACGGCTCCATAGACAATGACCCTGTCAGTTCCAAAGGTTGAATACCTTCCAGAACCAAATATTCTCTAACTTACAACCCTTTTTTGGGGCACCAATTTAGCCCCTTTCTTGAAAGACCTAACTCTCTTTCAGCAGCCTCCTACAGATCCACCAGGAGTGTTTCAGAAAAAGATGTAGTGCGGGTTGTGGACCAGCTTCTGACAGCTAGAGGATTGCCCACCTCTGCTAGGTCTTCCATCCCTTTTGGAACGGAACCTTTCATGGCATACTCACCAGTATATCCTCCAGCCTCTTCCCAGGTTCGGAGACTCTGGCACTGATGACCACCCTGGTGCATACTGTCTTGGCTCCAACTGCGGAGGTTCCCCTGTTGGAACCGATTACTCTTGGCTCATCAGCTCCATTGGAACTGGTGTACTCTCGGAGCAGTGATTGGGCTGTCGGCACCGTGGTTCCTAGTTCCGCACCTATTTTTTCACTGGCACCATCTATGGCCACGGCTCCACCGACAGCTACCAGTCCTCTCGGAGCTCTTCACCTGGAGGAGGGCTACTCAGGGTGGGGTGTGACCCCAGTTCCAAGGTTGTTCTTCTCGGTTCCGGGCTCCCATCCCTCCTCGGGCGGGCCTGCTTTCCAGGTGATGGAGAGGGTCCTTGCCTCAATAGGCTCACAGTCAGCACCAGTGGCATAGACACCAGAACTCTCCTGTAGCATGCATCTGTCCCAACCCCATACTCTAGGATCCCGAGCACGGAAGTCGCAAGACCTTCCCTTGAAAAGAACCCTTTCTCCGAAGTCCTCCTCAGAAGATCCCACTGGGGAACCACCCTGGAAGAAATGGTGCAAGAGGAAGCACCTTGATTCCCCTGAGGAATCTATCACTGAGGACACCGATTGTGCTGAGGGAGAAAGGTCCCCATGGTCTCCCCCCGAAGACATCTCATTTGGAGACATTCTCAAGATTCTCAAGCAGAGGGGAGGCTGGAAGTCCTCTAACCCTTTTTCAGAGGAATCCGTGTTCTTGCAGGCCTTCCATGCTCGGCCATCTACTTCCTGGGTGACACCACCTGTGGATGAGGTTGTTAAACTGATCGTGCAATGTGCCTGGAAGGCGCCAGACAACATAGAACCTGTCCCCCAGAGGCCAGACAAAATTTTATTCACCCCTGAAGACCAGCTCAATTGGTCCAAGCAGTTGGTAGTTGATTCCATGGTTGTGGCAGTGGCCACCAAGAGGGAACTGGCAGAAGATAGTTCTACTGTTCATCCCCCGAACAGGGAATCTCAGGCTATGGACAGACTGGGGAAGCAGATCTATGCTTCAGAGACCTTTGCCATTTGATCGAATTACCAGGTACACTTCACTCGCCTCCAAAGAGACCAAATTTCTGAAATGTCTACCTCTTTGGTGGGGGTACTGCCTGATGATGTGCGTGACTCTGTCGCCTCACAGCTGGCTACTCTGGAATCTATCTCGAACTTCTCAATGCTCTTGATATCTCACACCACCTAGGGGGCAGCTCGAGCAGCCACATCAGGATGCTTGGATGCGTTTGTTTGATTTTGCAGACCCCTTTAAATCTTCCTTCGTCAACGCACATGTTGACGAATCTTCACTTTTTGGTCCCAAAGTACGAGACACACTATCATGAAGTGAGAAAGACGGAGAGACCTTGTCTGTGGTGGGCATACATTTTTCCACCCCCCAGAGATCCTATTCCAGGAACCAGAGGAGAGGAAAATTGTGGTTTAAAAAGTCCCAAGGATCTTTTCATGACACTCATGGTGAGCAATCCTCCCAGGGCAGAGGGGGCAACTCATCTGGAAGATGCCCCTTTTGGGGCAGAGGGGGTCCATGTAACCAGGGCGCTAGAGATTCCTTCTCCAGCTTAACCCTACCAGTGCTCCTGAGCAGTGGCCCAATTGCTTTCCTCTGGAAGCAGTCGGGGGTCGATTTTCTCTGCACCTACAAGCCTGGCAACTTATCACTACCAATGCATGGGTGCAGAAAATAATATCCAGAGGCTACCATATCCCATTCGATCTTACTCCCAGACCCGACAAATGAAATCCCAATGTTCCACCCAGTCAGAGGGGGGGGTAGCAGCCTTAGAAATTGAAAAGCTGCTAAGAAAAAGAGTCATCCAGCCAGCCCTACCAGACCAGAGAGGATCCAGTTTTTACTCAAGGTTCTTTTTATTGCCAAAAAAGACAGGGGACTGGAAACTAATCCTAGATCTCAGCTTACCGAACAAATTCATAAAACCTCAAAAATTCCGGATGGTCACAGTACAGTCCATCCTCCACTTTCTAGGGAAGGACAACTGGATATGCTGTATAGATCTCCAGGACATGTATTACCACATAAAGATGGACCAGCTCTCCCAGAGATTTCTCCGCTTCCGTCTGGGAGCCAACCACTACCAGTTCAGGGTACTGCCATTCGGTCTCTCGACAGCCCCCCAAGTCTTCGCCTAGGGATTACTTTCACAAGGAGAAATCTCAAATGTCCCCAACAAAAACAGTGGAATTTATTGGAGCAATCTTTGACTCAACATCCTGTCACGCTTCCCTTCCTCCTCATAGGCTCTCAAAAATAAGAAGCCAGGTTCAAGTCCTCCTCCAACAGACTTTTGTACCAGCACGCTTTGTACTACAACTTCTGGGTTCTATGGCAGAAACCGTTACATTAGTTCCACTGGTGGGGTTGCACATGAGACTGTTACAGTGGCTCTTTTCATCACAATGGTCGATCTTAACCCATCCTCTTGACCACTTGATACGCCTTACAAATCTTTGCAAGAAAGAAATACTTTGGTGGATGAAGCCAGAACCAAATCTTTGGTGTCGACCATTCTGCCTTCCCCAGCCCAGGGCCACAGTGACCACGGATGCTTCCCTGCTAGCTTGGGGGGGCATTTCCAGGGAAAGACAGTCCAGGGCACCTGGTCCCCCATGGAGGTCAATTTGCACATAAATGTCCTGGAATTGAGGACAGTTCTCTTAGCATTGCAAGTGTTCCATACATCCCTCCCTTCCGGGACCATTGCATTTCAATCGGACAACATATCAGCCGTCTGGTATATAAACAAACAAGGCAGAACCAGGTCTTACCCCCTGTCAGGAAACCATGAGAATTTGGCACTGGGCGATAGCTTCCAACCGTTTTCTTATAGCAATGCACATTCCTGTGAGTTCCAACCTTATTGCGGACAATCTGAACAGAAACATCCTGATGCCTCACGAGTGGTCCCTCAGTCCTGTAATAGCGGAGCAGATCTTCCGCCATTGGGACAGGCCTTGCTGAGACCTGTTTTCTTCCCCTCTAAACAACAAATGCAGAAGCTACTTTGCCCTGATCCCCCATCAGGGGGAGTCACCAAGGGATGTTGTGATGCATGATTGGCCCCGAGTCTGCTGCATGCCTTTCCCCCGTTTCCTCTCATCCCGAAATTCCTCCAGAAATCTCAAAGATTGAGAAGGAAAGTGATCCTTATTGCCCCTTATTGGCCCTGTGAAGTCTGGTTCCCTTTCCTATGGCCTCATCTGGTTCACAGCCCGTGGATCCTGGATCAATCCCAACATCTGCTATCTCACCATCAGGGACTGATTCACCCCAACCTCCACAGCCTCAAGCTTCATCGACAATTACTGTACATTTAGCAGCTATCGCAAATTTTCACAATGGATTCGATCATTCTTTTATGTCACACCATCTGTGCAAAACTTTCTTGAAAGGAGTATTACATGTTAAACCTCCTGTCAAGCCCCCATAGAGCCTTGGGACTTGACTTTGGTGCTTCAGTCGTTAACAAGCCCTCCTTTCGAACCTTCTAATTCATGTGCTATAACATTTTTGTAGTAGCTCTTACCTCAGCAAGAAGAGTATCTGAGTTGTATGCCTTGAGTGTCAAGAGGCCTTACTTGATTTTTCACAGGGAAAGAGTGTCCCTACGTACTGACTCATCCTTCTTGCCCAAGGTTATTTCTGGGTTTTCAGTTAACCAATCTATTGACCTCCCGGTTTTCTTCTCTCAACATTCAAATAGAGGGGAATATATTTTGCATACCCTTGATGTTCATAGGCAACTTCATTTTTACTTGGACAGAACTAAATCTTTCAGAAAAAACGGATCAATTGTTTGTGGCCTTTGCGGGACCCAGACTGGGTAAACATGTCTCCAAAGTGACTGTATCTTCCTGGCTTAGAAACGTCATTACCTTTATCTACCTTCAGAATAAACTGTCTTTACCTTCCAGAGTAAAGGCTCATTGCACTAGATCGATGGCTACTTCTGTGGCTTTTCATTCCAGAGCCTCTGTGGATGATATCTGCACAGCAGCCACCTGGGCAAGACCTCGTACTTTTATCACTCATTGCAAATTGGATTTGGCCTCCATGGGATGAGCATCTTTTGGTTCTATGGTGCTCAGGAATATCCTTCCTTAGGGCCACCCAGGACTCAAGTAGCTGGGGACTCAGTCCTAACAGTAAGAAATTAATAAATATTTACAACATTATCTCTTTAATATATAGGCAGGCAAACTCGATCTGAAGAGAGTATGAGAGGGGCATTATGGGTAGGTCTTATCTGAGAGTTTTTGGCTGGTGTGAACTTGGAAATGGCAGTGTCGGTTCCGAGGATAGAACCGAAGTCCTATCAGTAATGAATGAATAAAGATCTGCAACACAGATGGAACGTTATAGTAAGACATAACTTCTTTTTTCCACACATCTCACTCACGTATATGGATATAAATATTTTTTCCATTTTTATAGACCCAAG